>NC_141696.1:879028778-879316969 GCF_964263255.1 Lissotriton vulgaris
GCGGTTAGGGTCGGGCAGGTTAGTAGCCTCTGAATAAGTCTGGAATGAAGCATAGATCTTTTCTACCTTCCCTATAAAAAAGTCTGCGATCTCGTTGCATGACTCGGTCGTGGGTGGGACTTCCCCTGAGCTCGTGGGAGGAGTGGAGAGTTCCTTCAGGATCATAAAGAGCTCTTTCGATGTATTCTCTGCACAGCCTATCCTGTTGTTATAGTACTCTCTTTTAGATTTCCTGATCTGGCTGTGGTAGACTCTGAGTTCGCTCTTATAGGCTTCGCGTAGTGAGGGGGCGTAATCCACTCTCCATCTACGCTCCAAGGTTTTGCATTTGGTTTTAGCGGCGCGTAGCTCAGCAGTGAACCACGGAGCGGATTTCGTGCTCCTTGCCATGGGTTTGTGAGCCCAAGGGGCTACATTGTCCAGCGCACCATGAACCCATTCTTCATACATCTTGTATGCCTCCACCAAATTGTTGCTATGCTTTGGGGGGTCCTGTTCTAGGGCTTGACGGAAGGCCTCATTTGCTCATTTAATGCATGGGATCATCATCAGGACTTTAACGATAAAAAGAAAACATGCCTGAATGTAACAAAGCCAAGGGGTTAAATCGGCACAGAGGTCCTTAACGGGATCCAGTAGCAATGTTGGTTTTAATTGGGAAATTACGTGTCCCGATTTTGTTTCCGCCGGATAACCGAACTTTACCGCTCTTTGTGCGGGCGGAGTATGAGGTCTTTAATGCAGGCCGCAATCAGCCGTGCACGCAGTGCACCCTCAGCGTGGTGCTCAGGCGTCAGTCCCGGATAGTGACTCGCCTCGGCTGTGGATAATCGGTCAATGCCGGTTCCCTTTCGTTCTTACTGCGGTTGATTCTGCATTTGTAGCACGGAAGTCAAATAAAGAACACATCAAAAAGCTAAAATGGAGAATTCAAAGAGACAAAGACAACAAACTATGGGCCAAATTGCTTTTCGATACCAAATTTAAAAATGGCATTAGATTTTGGTCCACAATAAATAAACTCCTGAATCCAGACAACAGATGAATTAATTCTCATATTTCAGAGGCTAGGTGGGTCCAATATTTAAGAACTTACTTCAATGATCCATCAGAAGAAAATTTACCGACGAGTCTTCCGGTAATTCCTTCAAAAATGCAGTACAAGGACTCTTCAAAGTCAAATATAGAAATTATCAAAAAACAGATAATGAAAGGACGGAAAGAGGGACCCCTGGCCCACACTGTGTATCTCCTGATGTCTTCAAACACAAGCCAGACCTTTGGGCAGAAATCCTTGCACCCCGTATTTACTGAGGTTAGGAGCATTCAAATTATTCCTGAGTCTTGGAACAGGACGATTATATCTCCCTTATTCAAAGGGGGGAATAGATCACTTCCGGGAAACTATCGGCTCATAAAATTGATGGACGTTGAGGCAAAATACTTCGCCGGAACTGTCTTGGAGGAGTTGACATCATGGTACTCTAGCAACAACATAATACTGTACAATCAGACTGGGTTTATAAAACCGACCAGCACAACCATGAATATTTTGGCAATTTCTTTACTCATGGATGCGGCCTGCGCATCAAAATTTCCTTTATATGTGTTTTATTGACTTTAAATCAGTTTCGATTGTGTCGACCGGGGAAAATTGTGGCAAAAACAAGCAAATTTGGGTATACCACAGAATCTTTCACAAATGTTGATAATGCTTCATACTGATACATGGGTCCAAGTTCAAATAGGAGCTGGCACACATATTTCTTGGAAAATTCAAACTACCTGAGGCCTAAAACAAGGCAGTATTTTGGCGCCAACCTATATAAACCTTTTCTTGGCGGACCTGACGAAAATGCTGAAATTATGCAACACCCATTCACCAAAACTTGGGGCTAACTCAATATTATCCTTTCTTTATGCCGATGACGTAGTATTGGTGAATCGCACTTGGGTGTGGCTCCAACGACTTCTTGATACAATGTCTATTTGCTCGCAAACCAATGGCCTGCAGATTAAATATGGGAAAATGAAGACTATGTGTTATAATGTTAAGAAGACACAAGTACAGGCTTGTTTTATGGGTAAAGAACAGTTGAAAAACACAGCCGAATACAAATATCATAAATCATAAATAATAAAGGGAACTTTTTTGCACAGAAGGAGGCAATCAAAAAGAAAGGTCTGGTTTTAGCTGCAGGTTTTAAAAATGTGAAGAAAAAGGTTGCTGGACTGGTTCTGTCGCCCCTACTGGAAGTTGTGAGAGCAAAATTTCTTCCAACAATTTCATATGGAAGCGAGGCTTTAAGACGGCAGGATGCAACCACGTTGGACAACGTTGTCTCCCAGGTTTAAAGGATTATATTCTCCTTGCCAAGATACACCTCACTGGCTCAGATAAGGCTTGAATCCGGACTAGTCAAGCAATCACTAGCCAGGCGCTGCTCATATATAACATGCTGGAACAAAATTAGGAAAGCTGAATTGAATACATAGAATTATATGCTGTGGGATGAGTTACAGCATCTTCATATATAATCAGGCAGAAAGTATCTGCAAAAGTCTCTCGAGCATACAGGTCCTGTCCAGCTTTGGGAAATGTCAATTGACCAACAGGCCTTTAAACGTTTATTAAAGAAGTTTCTTGAAATTTAATCAGCAACAGAAGATAAAGCTACACTAGCTCAAAGGGCATATGGGTGGATGACACTAAACAGTTATAAGTCCATCTCACCACAAGATTACCTTGCCACCGGCTATCCAGTTTGTATTAAGCAGCAGTTTTTAAAATATTGGCTGGGGTTACTACCAGCCAAAGAACATAGGGCTTCCTGGCAACGTGGTAGTCTACCTGTCACTTGTCGCCTTTGTGGGAGCTGCAAGGAGGATCTTTTGCATTTGGTTTGTTCCTGCAATACTGTGACGAAATAAAACAACTGTTAACAAAAGCTTTCAACCAAAGAGGAATACAAACAAGAAGACAGGCTATTTTAGCCTGCTTCGATCCAGGGGTCTCTCAACTAAATTGCAGTTTTGTCAAATTTGTACTGAAAGTGGAGCAAAGACTTAAAGAACATGAAAATCATTCTGTGTTTTTGACATAAGAAGCAATTTAACTGTTATACCAAACATTTAGCAGCGAATTAGTGTCCCCACAACATTACTAGGGGTTGAATTATTGACTCTAACTGAATCCCCCCAAAGAGAAACACTGAACTTGAATGTTCTTTTTCCCTAAATTATGACCTTTGCTTACCTTCTACCATTAGAAATATTTGGATACTATAGATTTTATTTTCGAATTCTGCCTCATTATGAATTTCTGGTTTTAATATGTATATATAAGTTGCTATCAAAAGACAATATTAATTGGTGGGCCATTAGGGCGAATTTTAATGTACTGGCATATATAGGAATTGAAATGTTTCCGTGTACCAGCATTTTCAATTTTAAATTGAAATTACAAGATGTCTTTTTAATCTGCTATATTTGTTAAACAACGAGTTTATTAATGATTTTAACTCACTATCGAAATATATATTCTGTATACATTGCAAGGGTTTTAAGTAACCAGGCAATTGTTCAAATAAAAACTCAAACTCAAACACAGGCCTGGCGAAGAACCTGAGTGGAGAACATGGCACAGATGACAAAGAAGACTGGCAGGGTGATGAGACCAGGAGCAGCAGGAGTCTTCCAGTTGCAGTCTTGGTTACCAAAGCAAAGTCCAACGAAGGCCAACTGTAGTGTAGTTTCTATGGGCCAGATGTAGGTAGGCTATTACCGGTCGGTAACGTCCGAAATCGGCCGCTACCGACCAGTAATAGACTTTTCCTATGTAGGGGGCACATTTACCGATTCGGTAAATAAAAAATTGGTATTTACCAATTCAGTATTTACCGAATCATCATTTACCGATTCGGTATTTACCGAATCATCATTTACCGATTCTGTATTTACCGAAACATCATTTACCGATTCAGTATTTACTGAATCTGTAAATGAAATGTAGGTAGCACTTCAAACAGTGCTTCTGGGCTAAAAGGATTCGTTATTTACCACCAACTATTAGTTGGTGGTAAATAACGAATTCCTATGTAAATGCAAATATGTGTATTTACGTGTGCCACATGTGCACACCAGCACTAATCAGGGGTGCAACAGGGTGTCAAAGTGACACCCTGCCACCCTTGACTTTTTCCCTATTTTACCGAATCGGTATGTACCGATTTGGTAATTGACATTCATTCCTATGGGCCTCCAGGCTAATAGGAATGAATCTCAATTACTGAATCGGTAAATACCGATTCAGTAATTACCGAATACCACATTTTTATGTACATTGCAATTATCGATTCGAAAATACCGAATCAGTAAAATTTGGTAATTTCGAATCGGTAATTTACAATTACCTACATCTAGCCCCAAATTATCAATAGGCTCTGCGCATTGGAATAATATATCCTATAGATTAGACATAGGACTGAGGTCGACTAGGTCTCTATCGAATAGATTAAACTTAATAGTGAATACCAGCTAGCTCAGAGGTCACTAGAAACGTTCTCGAATTCACAAGAAGGGATTCGTTTTTGACAACCGCATAAACATGACAACTTTGTTTCCCAAAAATAAGAAAAGTATCTCTAGAGTCGTGGAAACAATAGATAAGTATTTTACTCAGTCACTCGTGCATGCTTCGTTTCTACAGAGGTGCAGAGAAATAGAGAGACGGGCGTTTTCAATAAAAGGTTTTATTGAACAGTCTTCTTTCGCATGCAAGTAAAGTGAACTGCTACAATCGTAATGCAGACTGCAAAGTATAATGCGTACAGCGAGAACAATATTATAAAATAATACTGTAAGAGCATTGTATGGTTTCTAAACCATATGTAAATATATACATAAATAACAAGGGCTAACTCAACTGGTTCTTCTAAAATACGCCTACCCCAATGTACCTAACCTAAGCCTAGTACGCGGGAAGGAGTAAGTGCGGTGTAGCATAGGTCTAGTTTTCTTTACCAAGAATCTATCCAAGGTTTCTCTAGGTTCTTATCAGCTCCACACCTTTAGTTTAGAATGAAGAAGGTCTGGTATCTCAGTATCTGGACTCGATTTCCCAACACCCAGTAGGGGGCACTTGGGAACACTAGAGCTGGATTCTCGCCACAAGAAATGCAGCCTATCGATCAGCGCGTCAGCTGGAGGGTCGACTTCCTTCGGCACTTGCTGTAGCGAGCTGCGTCGGGCAAGTAGATAGTCGTACAGCTCCGAACCACCGTGTCTTGCTAGAGCAAGTGAAGGCATATTTATACCTTGAAGGTGTCTAGTTTGATGTAAAGTCGGGCATAATAACGTCAGGAAAGAACCCCAAGGGAATAGTAGATCTCTGTAAAGTACATGAGTTCCTGGACAAATCAATATTCAAGCAAGGGAATTTCCCTGACTGCTTAGGCCGATTTTCCTAGAAATCGTTTTGACTTTTTGATACGGGTGGAAGTAGCCATGCCAGTATTTGGTCTGCATGGGTTATGTCTAAATAAGGGAATGATTTCTATGCCTATATTAGGGCAATGTGAATGGTACCTATGTAAGGGCATGAATTAGGAAAATTCACTTGGACCCAGACGGTTGAAGATGAAGTGGTTTCGGATCTGAATATTGTCCCACAATGAATCTGAAGAGTGAACCACAGGTAAGCCCTTAAGTACCCTAAGGAAAGGGTTGGGACGATTCAGGGATCCCTCTCAGAGGAGGGGCTTGACAGTGGGGAGGATACTACCATGTCCTTTGCCTAGTTTCCTGCAGAAGCCAATGGCTCCTGTGACTGGTTCCAACTGGAGTATGCAAGGAGGGCCAAAATGTGACCCTCAGAACAGTCTGGTAGCACTAACAGGCACCCCCACCACAGCCAAACACACTAAGTCTTGTCTGGGAGGTGGTTACACTTGCCTGTGGCAGGAAGATCATTATTCTACCTTCCCCCTGCTCGAACCTTGCTCAGCATCAGGAGGGCACAATTGTGTCTGTGGTCAGCAGCAACATTAGCTTGCTGTTAGACCCGAAAGACTGGTTTCAGGAATACAGGGGGGTTCCCTGGGGGAGCCACCCCAGGATATGGGATACTATGTCCAAAACTGAAATCGGTGTTGGGGTAGGATCCAACATGTTTGATACCAAACTTGACTGGTTTTGGTGTAGCCAATATATAGTTAGACATCTTGTAATTGACTTGATGGCCACTATATGTATAAAATAGCTGGCCGTACTTATAAAGCTGGGAGAATCGACTCCCAGGTTTGTAGGGGTTGTCCTGCTCATTCAAGGCACCCTCGCACTTATAACCAAGGACCCTGCCAATAGGATTGAAAGGCCTTCTTTAGAGATGACTTCTAGGGTTTAAGTGCAGTGACCTCAGATATAAGGAAACCTATATCTGTGGTGAATGGTGCTAGCACCAGCTCACACAGGTCGCAATGCCAGGCCTGTAGTCACAGTTTGAGTGGTCTCTCATGGGTGGCATAATACATACTGCAGCCCATGGGAGACCCCTGGTATACCTATGCCCTGGGTACCTTAGTACCATGTACTAGGGACTTAGAAGGGTACACCAGCAGCCAATTAGGAAGGTACCAAAGTACTTACTATAGTCCAATTTAAGGGGAGCACACAGAGACTGGGGACCTGATTAGCTGGATCCCAGTCAAACTAGTCAAAAAACAGAATGACAACAGCAAAAAGTGGGTGTGACAAATAAAAGTAGATCCTACTTTCCTACACATATACTATGGGAGTGTCCTAAACTGAAGCAGGTCTAGGATGAGATTGATCAGAAATTGATGCACATTTTAACACTCACTTACCAAGGTTCCCCTCTTACGTAGTGTTGGGTCTTTCCAATCCGCTTACATTCCGGCTCAATTCCAGATGGGGACAACACATAGCTTTCACACTGGGGGCAGCACATCAATCCATTTTAGCTCTCTGGGGAACAGACAGGGTGCCATCCCGGGAGAACTGGCTACACCGGATATGGTACCTTTTGAAAATGGAAAGTAGGCTTGGGTTGTAAATCAGATTCAACTCGCAGAATTTGCGGAATTTGGGTACTTTCGCGTTCCGCAGAGAACGGGGAATTGCCCATTTTTTTTTGCTTGTGCGCGCTTTCAAAATCCATGCTTGCAAGATTTTTCCAACCGAGCACGCAAACAGAGTTCGCGAACAGGAAAAAAGCATCAGTAACGGATGGAACAAGCAATTGCGCTTGTTCGCGGAACTCTGCGCGCTCGCAGAGATTTTTTACCGTTTTGCTGAGCTTTGCGTAGTGCGACTGTGCAAATTCTACCCACCCCTAATGGAGAGACTATCACTGACATTAACACAACAAGGGGACTCATACGGAGAGATGAGGTAGCCGTTTCTTAAGCTCCTCTCACAGGAGTTTATGGAGCTCACCAATCCAGGTATCTGAGAATGCTACACCTGACTGCACCACCGGAGTGACTCTATGGGGGCAATTCATGGGATTGGCCACAATGACCTATTTTTGTTGGAAATATAGAATATGTATGAGCATCCGAATGGAGGGAGGGTGGGGGGAGTTGTTAACTGAAAAGTTGCCAATGAGGCTTGACGTGGATATAGTGCGGTACTGATATGGCATGACGTATATATGTGCGTAATTCTCCTACAATAAAAACAAATTTAAACTTAAAAAGTGGTGGCGGGACCAGATCCGCCAATATTGAAATCAGACCCTAAACCTTGATCACTAAAAGCGAGTCAGTGGCTTTCTGTAAAGTCTTTGCCCGCTCCAAATCTACCTCATATATCTGAGCCAATTCAGATAATTTGTCATTCTGCTGATGATCTTCTATTCGATCCAATATAAGACAACTACTTATCATTTCATCTAATTCCAACTTCAGTTTTCCCATATCCACCAAGTTTACTTTCAAAGCTGACTGAAGAGTTCCCTGACTCGCTTCCCTACTCCCACTCTCATTTGATGTAGCATTATGAACTTTCAAAAAATCTTCCAATTCCTGGACATTCAGACCATAATGTACCTTAGGGGATTTAGATACTACCTTTACTTTAGGTGTGCTACTCTGCATATTTAAAGGTGGTTCCCAGGTAAGTGAACTCAGATGTGGTAACCCCGGGAATGACCTTAAAGGTCCAAATCCAGTCTGATGCACTAAAGGGTCTTCACTTGTATCATAAGGAGAACTTGCATGAATCAGTCCTAAAGAGATGAATTCTCCCACCTTCTGACCCATGGGGGTAATTTCTGATGTCTGTTGTTGAACGGGATAACTAAGTTTTGAATCCTAATTCCCCCAGAACCAGGTCTATATATAGAAACCACTGATCCACTGGTAACAGGAACTGTAAGTGCATCTGGGACTGTACAGACAGTGGAGAACCCAGGAACGTGAGTCTTAAATTTCCTTCCATCATGTTTTGCTTCACTGTAATAGTTCCAATCACGCTCTGATCTTCCTGCACAGGAGAGATCCCTATCATTCCAGGGCTTGTTATTACTGGTGCAGTAGGCAATCCAGTATTCCCACCTGCAACCTTGCTCCCACCTCCCTCCGTTCAAAGTCCATTATACGGAAGTGGTCGCTCAGACATTAATACATCTAAAAGACTGTCACTAGTATCACTATCACTGTTTTCCTCTTTCTCTCTGGATTCTCTTGTTTTATTTTTATTTTATTGTCTCTTTTTCCCCTTCTCCACTTTCCAATAATGGGTATAATTTCTCTCCTTCCATCATGACAGTTCTCCATCTTTTCTGTCCTGCATCCCACCTTGCATCTGCATAAGTACCCTGTCCTTTTTTCACCCTTCCCTGATATCTCTCTTTTTCTCCGGCACAAGCTGCATGCTCCCAAGTGTTAAGAGCTTCAAATTGTGTGAGTCTATGTTGTGGTTTCATCTCATATAGAATTCTGCCCATATTTTTAATGATTCTCAAAATAAATGCACCATATGTGGAAAAGCCAGTGCACCTTCTTTCTCAGTGATCTAGTGCCCTTGTTCTAGCCAAATACACGTGTGTAACCCTACATTTATCGCCATATAATATCCTGCATTTTCTTCAGATGGGGCTTCCTCCCCCCTATAAGAGGTATCTGAACACCTTCTTTAAACAAACCTCTTACAACTTTAAAACATTTTTTTTTTATTAAAATGTGTTTGTTTCATCACAAAAATCTATATTTTACTCAAAATCTTGTTCCAAATCATCAACCAATAACAGTGTGGCACGTCGTGACTTAGACAGCCAATAACAGTGCGGCTTCACATTAACCAACCTATCCCAGCACGACACGCTGTAACGACACTCTGACTCCTCGGAGCAGCTCACCCTCCTTTACAATTTTCACAAAAGTACTCTTTTCAGCAAAATGCTTGCAACTAAATTCAAGGCAATAGCAATAAATGATAATTATCTGGTTTATGGAAGAATCTCCAAAAATCAATCATTCAAAGTAACACAAACATACATTCAAGTGCAAACTCATTCTGCAGGGAATCACTCTGAACAGTGCAGCTTTCCTCTGCGCAAGAGGTCCTCCACACTAGTCATACCTCACTTTAACACAAAAGATATACATCCCTTTCTCTGTTGGGCTGTTGACGATGTGTCATGACAAACCCTGCCAAACCTCAACAGACAATTACAATACAGTATCTTCTAAACCTTTTAATATCATCCAGGGATCTTAGGCCACATTGGACCCAATACCAACTTTTGCACAGTAAGCACTATACTCACACGATCATCCGAAACATTATCACATCCTATTACAAAGTCTCTGCAAGACACCACACAATTGCCACAAACACTTCAAGCTAAGCATAAGCATTTCAAACAAAACCTCATTGACACTCACTTCTCTCAAACTACTAGAGTATCACCAACACCACTTCAAGTCGAAACATGGGCCATAGGCGCTGAGATTAGATCTGGACTAGTCCAAAGCAACAGTTTCTGACCCCTCTACTTCAGGTACGAAACATCTTTAGAGTGCAGCAATCTGAGAAGGCTCTGGGCCCTTTCTGCCAATTTAACGCTGGTCAATAGACGTTTGTAGTAGCCTGAGAAGAAAAGGGGTTAACAAAAAATCAGACCTTAAGATACAATGTGATCATTAGGACTCCACAATAAAAGTCTAAGTTAGTAAATTGAAGTTGAAAGATGTATTGCAAACTCAAAGCCAAACTAATATAAATCAATCTCAGGAACATACAATAGATATACAAAATTCTCAAAGGAACACCGAAGCAGCATACAATATTGGTTCTCAACACCAAAGAGCATATTAGAATTTCTGTGAAAGTGATACAAAACATAAGGAAAAGGGTTTGATGACTAGACAAATGGTTTCGATCCTTCCCCATACATGGAAAAGATTGTCAGCATCTACTACACCCTACACTAACCTAAGGAGATGCAAAATCCTATTGAATCAAGGAAGCAAGAAAGTTGTCAACATTAGAACCTCGTTCGAAGTTCTATAGCTAAGCAATCATGTATAGCATAATGCCACACAATCAGAGATGACAAGAGTGGTGTGTACCTCTCCAAGTGGCAAGGTAATTTTTGCTAATCCCAAGACTGGTTCACTAATTAAAATGCACAAAGAACATTCGAGAAATATGACCTCATACATATCACAGTATGTTTCCAGTTCCCAAGAAAGAACTTGGTACCTTGAACACTACACCCATAGTCCAGTCTCCGCTTCCAAAGAGCCCTTGGATTCATCTCTTTTTCTGATAGTACCAACTGGTAATACTCGCTTTCTTCTTAATTAAAATTGACTGACCTTGCCAGTTCTTCCTTGCCTCACTATCTCTGAAATACAATGTACTTTTCACTAACTAATGAATGCCTTTAGTCTGCACCTGCAGAGAAGAAATACTTGCAGAAAAACAACTTTCACCTTGTGTTGTTATGTTATGTTATTTAAGTTTGTAAGGCGCTCAGCTACTCCGAGGGGTTTCCCGGCGCCATCCTGAGAGAAAAGAGAGGAAGGGAAAGAAGCTACAAGTTGAACAACCAAGCATCTTTGGAAATTCCTATAAATTGTTTAATTAAGTAGAGGGGAGGAGAGTTCCACAGAGAAGGTCCAAGGTAAGCAAAAGGTCGATCGTGCATGCGCATCATTTTGATTCTAGAAACAATATAATTAAGCTGAGTAGTGGAGCGAAGGGTACGTGAAAGTAAGTAGGGTTGAACTACAGATTGCAGATATTGTGGGGCTAAACCAGTTTTGTTTTTGAACATGTAGCTCAAACCTCTGAATTGATTGCGATTCTCCACCTTAAGCCAATGGAGGTCGCGAAGAAAGCCTGAAATGGAGGCAGCCTGAGGGACCTGGCAAAGCAGTCTGGCAGCACATTATGCATGACCTGCAATCTTTGTACCACATCTTTGTTAGAGCCCAGATATAAGACGTTGCCATAATCAAGCCTAGATGGAACAAGGACCTGGACTACTGTTCTCTGGGTAGAGAATGGCAACATCCAAAGAATTTTCTTTAGCCATTTAGGGATGGTAAATCAGATTGTGGCCACCTTCACAGCTTGACGTTTCATTGATAGCTCATCATCAATGATAAAGCCTAGGTTCCGGACTTGATGAGCAGGCTGGGGAAGAATACCGATTTCCACAGGCCAATGCTGGGGACCCCAAAGATCTTGATTTTTCCCTAAGAGCAAAACTTCAGCTTTTTCTCAGTTTAGTTTGAGTAAATTAACATGCATCCAAGACGCAATTTTCCTCAAACCAGACTGGAGACCAGATGAGTCAGATTCCTTCGCTGCAGAGAGGGAAAAAATAATCTGAATATCATCTGCATAGGCAAATAGGGACAGCCCTGCAGCTTCAGCAATAGATGCCAATGGGTGAACATAAACATTGAACAACAGGGGGCTCAGTATAGATCCCTGTGGCTCTCCATATGGAGATAAGTGCTTTTTAGAGTTAGCCGTGGAAGAAAAGACCTGAAACGTGCGATTGGTAAGAAAGGAGCCAAGCAATTGGAGTGCTAGGACCTCAATTCCCAGAAACTGCAATGCTTTCAGCAACACTGTGTGTGACGAATGCGGCACTCAGGTCAAGTAGAATAAGGGCCACTGTGTCACCAGTATCCAGGCGATGTCGAATCATTTCAGTGATTCCTAATAGAGTTGTTTCAGTCAAAAAGCCTCCTCTAAAACCTGATTGTGAAGGATGTAGGAAGTTCTGGGTCTGAACAAAAGAAGATAACTGAGAATTTATATGTTTTTTCAAAATGCAAGTGCCGGAAGCAGTGAGATTGGTTGAAAATTGGAAGGCTAAGAAGGGTCAGCATTGTCCTTCTTTAAAGGTGGCAGAACCATGGCGTGTTTCCATTCAGGCAGGACTAATCCCACTTTAAGGAGGCATTAGGAAGCTCCATAATTAGCAAAATCAAAGGAGACTTGGGGATAAATCTCCTGGGCAGCCAGATTTTAAGCTGGCCAAAAGCTGATTAAAAGAGCTCAAATCCAGGAGAGACTAAGTTTCCAGTTTGTTAATGGATTTGATATTCTTACAATTCTCAGGCGATGTGTCACTGGCAACATTAGGAGAGGTGTTGACCGGCTGTGCGATGTTATTCAGATTGTCACCAGCCAGTGCAAAATATATTTTTTCAACGTACAAAAAAGTGGGCATGATCCTCACATTGCGTATCATTGAGGATGAGAGGGGTAGTCTGACTTTCTGAACCAGATAGTTCTTTGACCACCTTGAATAAGGTCATGGAGCAGTTATGTGTTAAATGTCTCAACTGTAAGCTTAAGGCCCACAATTGTGCTAACTTTACAGTTTTATCTAAATGCATAGTAATTCTACAACCTACATATAATCTAATATATGAAATCTTTAATAAAGGTATCAACTATATTAAACTGTACTCTTGTATGCAGCACAATGAACTAATACTTGTATTGTTAATCAAAAGACAACAACTTGTCACAATTTATAAAGAAAGCATTGAACATGTGATTTATTTTCACTAGTTCCTGGTGAATACACTGCATTGAATGCATTTTAGCACATCACCTTACAAGCTAAACCTACAGAAGATTATGATCAGCAATCCAGATGTCTCTGAAAAGGAAATTCTTTAACATGCAACATATATGTCAAACGCTCAATAGATGCACTGTTTATACCTTTGATGCAACTTATTTCAATGGTATTATTGCATCACACGAGTCCAAAAGTCCAAATGTAAATATATATATATATATATATATATATATATATATATATATATATATATATATATATATATATATATATATATATATATATATTACCTACTGGCGGTCGCCAGTAGGTATATATAGTTAGGATTTTTTCTCTATGGGAATTTTGAAAATTCTATGTCTAATAACTTTGGCGTTTGTGGACGGAATTGGCTGAAATTTTCAGGAAAATGGAACATTTTGTTTCTGAGCAGCCCCTGACAATTTAGGGGGGTTTCATCAAGGGAGGGCCGAGAAAAAAGGGGGGTCCCAAAACGCGTTTTCCCCATGTTAATTTCCATAGGGCGGTTGGCCTCACTTTTAGCTCGAACGGCTGAATGGATTTGCACGAAACTTGGCAAAATTGTAGGGACTGTTAGCCCGATGTGCCTTTGCTAGGTCTCAATATATGTGCTCCAGTGGATTTTGAGTAATTTAGGTTCAAAAAAAGATATATATCTGGGCGGAGCCTAACCACACATCAGATCTGATTGGCTGTCAGCACTTAATCCAAGAAGTGTTGGCAGCCATCTTGGGACCAATATACATGATAGCACCTCATTAAAAAGCATTGTAGTTATATATATATATATATGTGGAAGTTAATCGGGTCCCTCGGGGCCTGCGCATACTATTAGCTCCCAGCTTCGAGCACCCTAATCCAGCAATGTTACTCGAGTGGGGGGAGAGTAATTTACAACAATCTATGAATCTCATAAGGATTTTAATCAAGTATGCCGATATAGACCGTTCAGCACTCGCAAAGGAGATTGAGGAAATGGAACAGGATCTCAGCAAAATGGAACACCAGGACTGGATTTCGAAAAAAATGAATGAAATTAAGGAACGTTTGAAAAAATATGAAGATAAAATAAAAAATAGAAAAGTACATAAATTTGCCAGGGACCTGGAGGACTATGAGAGAGGCCAGATCTACACTTTTGCAAAAAAATATGAAAATATCCGCAAAATGAAAAGTACATCAGCAACTAAACCGAATATCTTGGAGGCTAATCCGACTTCTAAGGAAGGAGACTCACCTGAATTGGATTCAATATCTCTAACAAGTGAGTCCAGTTTGAGCTCAGCAGGTTCTAGTACGAGCAACTTGGAACCTGTGGAGATGATTCCCGGCTTAGGTGAGGAGGTGGATTTTTTAGTCCAGGACCGGTTGAAAACCCTGAGACCAAGGAAGGAAAGAAAGCAAGCCGACGAAGGCGGAACACCATCAGAAAAACCGCCCGAAGAAAACGTAAAAGGCAAGCCGAAAAAGAGGCAAAACTACTGGCGGAAGAAGAAACAATAAATGACAACACGGTAGTGAACCTCAGTACTATGACGCTCACAAAAGCAGAGGAACAATTGCTTTCTTTGGGTTTAAACTTTTGTCCAAACACTAATTTTGATTATGCCTCAACACGTGTAGATCTTTTTTTGTTCATCCGTAAATTAAAACTCAGGAAATTTCATGCCCTAAAGAATCTGGGAGAGGACAAACAAAATAACCAGGGAGCCTCCAACTCCTCCGGCCTACAGGTCGGGGAAATACCAGCATTATGGACATTACACAGTTTGAACAATGAAGATCAGCTGAATTCCCAAGCACCGACACAAGCTAAACTAAAAGAACTGAATTTATTACAGAAGGGTGCAGGGGAAAGCCCTTTCAAACCGAAGTCCACTTTTATGCCATTGATGCCGAGAGACTCAATCGATGTCTTCCATGACCGCGTCGTGGAGGAAATAAAAGAATTACACTGTTCCACAAATCGCAACAGAAACTTCATTCCAAACCAGCGACAAGCTTCTTTGAACACGTTAATAAACAAGCTAGCCAAGGATGCTTCTATTTTGGTAAAAAAATCTGATAAAGGGGGCAATGTGGTCCTGTGGCCCAAGCAGCAATATGATTCAGAGGCCAATAGACAACTAAATAATAAAGATTGCTATGAGTCAACAACTTGGATTAAATACAACAAAGCGAAGGAGAACCTTAAGAAAGAGCTTTCTAAATGGAAATCTGAGGGCCTATTATCAAACGATGAGTATAAATTCTTGTTCAGGACTCATCCAAGAGTACCCTTCCTATATTTATTACCAAAAATCCACAAGAACATTAATCCTGTTCCAGGACGCCCTATAATCTCGGCGATAGGGAGCATGACTGAGAATGTGGGCTCATATATTGACTTTTATTTACAGGACCTAGTCAAGACTTTGCCCTCCTATATTAAAGACACTGGTGATTTTTTACGGTACCTCAATAACATATCTTGGTCACAAGAATGGATTTTACTAACGCTAGATATAGAGTCTCTCTATACTAGCATACGTCACGAATGTGGGTTACGTGGTGTTGAGCATTTTCTAAATACACGCCCTGCTGAATATGCTATGCATAATAAGATGCTATTGTCTTTAATCTCATGGTGCCTAGACAATAATTATTTTACATTTGGAAAAAATATGTACAGACAAAAGCAAGGGGTAGCCATGGGGGCCTGCTTTTCTCCGAGCTACGCATGTTTGCATGTTGGGTTTTGGGAAAAGCAGGTCCTCATGAAGGAACACAAGGCCATATTTGAAAATAATGTTGTTGCATGGCTTCGTTATATAGACGACGTTTTTATTATTTGGAAGGGCAGTATGCAGAGTGCACAGGAGTTTGTTGAGTTATTAAATGTAAATGTTTTCAACTTGCATTTTACTTCAAACATGAGTGCCACTAGGCTAGAATTTCTAGACGTCCAGGTACAAATAATTGATGCAACTCTAACTACTACAGCTTTTAGGAAACCAACAGCTGGTAATGCAATTTTGCACGCATCAAGTGCCCATCCTCGGCATTTAATAGCCAGCATACCCTACGGGGAACTGCTGCGTCTTAAGCGGATTTGCAGCACAACTGAGCAGTTTAATATCTGCAGTGAGTCATGCTTGAAACGTATGCGGCAGAGAGGGTATAGCGAAAAGATTTTAGAGCAAGCCATGACAAAAACGAATGAGAGACCTAGAACTACCTTGCTTCCTAGCACTAATGAGTTGAATGTCACTACAGCAGAAGAAAATCATTCCCCAAGACTCATTACCACATATTGCAGACAGGAACGCAAAATACGTAACATCTTGAATAAAAATTGGCCCATAGTTCTCACTGACCCAATTATGAAAAATACGTTACCGGACCGTCCAAATGTGACATTCAAAAAATCCAGAAACGTAGAAAATCTCTTATCTAAAGAGATTCCCATTGGGTCTAGCAGTATTCAAACCTGGATGCCCACAAGTAATGGTTTTCGCAAATGCGCTACTTGTAGGGCTTGCAACTTCGGAGCCAATACTACCACATACAGCACCCCGTTCAATACCAAAGAACTATTAATCAGGGGGAAATATGACTGCCGCACTGAATACGCTGTATACGTCCTTACTTGTACATGCGGCTTACGCTATGTGGGAAGTACAATAAATCCTGTGTATATGCGTATCCTACAGCACATTCGTGCAATTATTAACAGTGACCCAGCCTACCCGGTTGCCAGACATTTTAAAATAAGCCATAATAAAGATGTGAATTGTTTGACTTATTTTGTCATTGATCAGGCACCGGTTCTAAAACGAGGTGGAGACAGAGACAAAGCATTGAGGCAGTTAGAGACCAGATATATTCTGAATCTCAACAGTAAACATCCAAACGGCCTTAATGACAGGGAGGATATGCATACTTTTCTGTAAACCGTAATATATGCTATCAATCCTGTATCCCACCCTGAAATGTAGTCTTATCTCTTATATGTTATTTGAGCGTATCATATCACCAATGAATGTCAGTTATCAGAATTTGTAAATCAAACTAACACCAAAGAAGCATCTTTTTAGCTATCAATATTAGATTTGCTTTCTTATCTCTCTTCTCCTTTTATCACTTTTTTTTAACCCTTTAAAACCTAGGTTGCACTTTAATCACTCAGCACACTGACATTTTGGATTAAATGCTTTCATTACACTTAGCTGTCGTTGACAGTATTATGGTCAGCATAGCACTAGCACTTTATTGTTGAATGGTCATACAAACAACAAATACGACATCTAGATGTGGTAGTGTAGACAAGGCATGTGGACAAAACTATTACTGGTTACACTAGATGTATAGTGGTTTCACCACAAAATCTCCATTTGCATAATTTTTATCATAATATTTATTCAATGTAAATTATGATTTGACCTTAATTTGTGTATATATATATATATGGTCTTTTTACAACAGAATTTTTAACATATTTATATGTTATTTATCTATTTATTGCAATGGGATAATGTATGTGTATATATATGCTTGTACTAGTTTTTTATTGTCATTACGATGCTGCTAAATCTACTTTTGCACAAACTACTAATTGCATTTATGCTGCGATATTTCGTTTGTTGTTAATAGAACATAGCTGACTGTGCATTACACATAAAATATGCTGAAGCCTTATAACAACAGTAGAAAGCTACCTAATGTTGGTTATCTATCACTTTACACGATGAGTCTATTTTCTATGTCTATAGTTGAAACACGTGGTGGAATCACAATGAAAGAGAAAAAAATTGAGTGGGTGCTCTATTTAAAGTGACCACAACTGCATTTCCGTTATGTGATCAAGGGCAGTACTTGCCCGAAACGCGTCATGCCTGCTGAAAATTGCAAGAATGGATAATAAAAGCCCGTTTTAAACTCTCACGAAGTTGTATGGTGGTCCTTCCTGTCTGTGGTCTGAAGTGACGAGCAGAATTGTACCTCGCATATGTATATATATATATATATATATGAACGTAAATTCGTCACACTGGCTGAAGCAGCCGCCCCAGCACACAACTTGTAAAGGACGAAGGAACAGACCCAGATTGAGTGCTCAATTGAAGTGTTTATTCTCCAGCAAGCCTGCCGCCGCCATTACGCGTTTCGCCTCTTGCAAAGCTTGGTCACATGGCGAGTTGCTGAGAGCAAGTGCCGAGATTTAAAGTGCCAGTGTGCGCGTTATTTTTTTCAAGAAGTAAACAACATGGAAAAAATACTTTGTTTCACATGCTTGGATGCAAGAAATAATATTGCATTATACATTACATTTGTGCAACCGTAAAATGTATAAAAAATATATAAATAAATAGGTATTTAAATATTTTTAAAAAACAAACCAGTTTCACATTGTATTTCATTATAACTGTATAAATACTTTGCTGACATGTAGTGAGAAAATATCAAATCCTCTACTCCATTCATTCTAATTACAGATTACTCTGCTCACTCTCAAATACGGTATGCACAATATCAAACGTTTTGAATAGAGCCCAAGTGGGCAGCATCAAATATTATTTGAAAGAATAAAGCTCATGTGAGCATCAACTTCATTGAAAAACTCATTACTGAACTCCTTGGTTATTGGTCAAATTCTCGGCACAAAACAGTGAGTGCATGATTATATTTTTTCTTTTCTTTTTCCCCCCCCTTTAGAGCATGTGCTGATTAAAAACAGTCATTCTATATGATATTGAATTATCAATATTTCCATGGATAGCCATCCAAGTTTGCCCTCTTTGATTGATGTTGCTCTCAAAATTACATACAGAAAGAAAAGGCAGTATATATTACTGAACCAGATGTTACTTTAGAATGAATTTCTCGCAGACAGAGCAGTTAGCACAAACAAAAATATATATATATATTTACATTCCATGTATGAAAAATCCCTACTTCAAATTACTTGTAACCACACTATCTATAACACTACTAATAGTATGCCTCTGACTTGCAGAGCTATATGCTATCCTAAACCAGGTTGTCATTTTAAATATAACCTTGAGTCTTATTATCAAGTCTCATCCTTCAAGTTTAAAGCATATGCTCAACGATATGAAGTGGTTCTAATCATTTACAGACACGCATATAAATCTTCAGTTGCGTTTAACCCATGCGGTTGCTTACTATTCATTTCCAGAATATATCTGGTTTCGAGTAAACAAAGCCTCGCATCTCGATTGCCACCTCTTTTCATGGGCCAAACTGTATCTACTGCAAAATATGTGAGATGAACTGGATTGGAATTGTGATCTGATTCAAAATGCCTAGCCACCGGATAGGCCTGGTCTTTGTTCTTGATGGCTCTAATGTGCTGAAGCACACGTTGATGGACCGGCAGGCGGGTGCTACCCACATACCGGAGCCCGCAACTGCACTCAAGCACATAGACTGCATAGTCTGTTTTGCAGTTGAGGCGCTTTGAAATTTCTCTTGGGGTTTCTGAAAAAGGGACAGTATATTTGGTCTTGTTGATATATATATATATGGCCTAGGCAAACGTAAAAGGATGGAGGCAAAATTATGCTACTCCACATTACATTCATAATTTTTTTGTATATACTTCAGTGCCATGCCCCAAGTGCAAAGGGTATGCCCAGACATGGATTCTGTGTGTACTGTACCACTAGAAACAATCTACACCTGACTGAAGAGCTCCAATCAGGGTGAAAATAGTCTTCAGTGACTTGTGTTCTGGTTTAGGGAGGGCCTGGTCTAGCAGTTTGGGCTGGACTGTTCCTATTGGAGCAGGGTCAAGACTGATTTGCACATTGCTGTGTCCAAACTGAGGTGGCATGGTTTACATAATAACGATGGGCTGGGTTGCAGATTGAGAGTAATTATCAGTGGTTGAATTTAATTCAAGCATTCAATCCATCATTTTTTTTTCTACTCCAGTGCAACGCCCAAAATGAGAAGGGGTGCTTAGATGTGGGTTCTGTGCTCAGTGTACTGGAACCAAGCTCATCCAACTACTATGCCCCACTCAGAGTGAAACACCTATCTACCCTGCACTGAAGCAGATAGCTCCACGCTAGCGGACACGTACCAGGAAAACAGCGCATCAGCCTCCCAGCCCACCTCTCGCCGCACCCGCTCCGCGGGTGCCGCTTCGTAGGCGGGTGTTGGTAAGAGGCAGCATCCAGAGGACCAGAGGCGAGGAAACCAGGACGAAGGCAGCAAGGCGGTAAGGGGCGCGAGGGACCAGTGGGGCTGCGAGCGTGCGGGGACTTCATTTCCCAGAAGTCCCTGCAAGACCACGGAAGAGCTTCCGGTCCGCTCTCCCTGCTGGCCCGCCCCCCGCCCACCTGAACCTGCTAAAAGCGTCCCTTTCCCTCCACCTTGTGGGACACCTATCTACCCTGCACTGAAGCAGATAGCTCCACGCTAGCGGACACGTACCAGGAAAACAGCGCATCAGCCTCCCAGCCCACCTCTCGCCGCACCCGCTCCGCGGGTGCCGCTTCGTAGGCGGGTGTTGGTAAGAGGCAGCATCCAGAGGACCAGAGGCGAGGAAACCAGGACGAAGGCAGCAAGGCGGTAAGGGGCGCGAGGGACCAGTGGGGCTGCGAGCGTGCGGGGACTTCATTTCCCAGAAGTCCCTGCAAGACCACGGAAGAGCTTCCGGTCCGCTCTCCCTGCTGGCCCGCCCCCCGCCCACCTGAACCTGCTAAAAGCGTCCCTTTCCCTCCACCTTGTGGGACACCTATCTACCCTGCACTGAAGCAGATAGCTCCACGCTAGCGGACACGTACCAGGAAAACAGCGCATCAGCCTCCCAGCCCACCTCTCGCCGCACCCGCTCCGCGGGTGCCGCTTCGTAGGCGGGTGTTGGTAAGAGGCAGCATCCAGAGGACCAGAGGCGAGGAAACCAGGACGAAGGCAGCAAGGCGGTAAGGGGCGCGAGGGACCAGTGGGGCTGCGAGCGTGCGGGGACTTCATTTCCCAGAAGTCCCTGCAAGACCACGGAAGAGCTTCCGGTCCGCTCTCCCTGCTGGCCCGCCCCCGCCCACCTGAACCTGCTAAAAGCGTCCCTTTCCCTCCACCTTGTGGGACACCTATCTACCCTGCACTGAAGCAGATAGCTCCACGCTAGCGGACACGTACCAGGAAAACAGCGCATCAGCCTCCCAGCCCACCTCTCGCCGCACCCGCTCCGCGGGTGCCGCTTCGTAGGCGGGTGTTGGTAAGAGACAGCATCCAGAGGACCAGAGGCGAGGAAACCAGGACGAAGGCAGCAAGGCGGTAAGGGGCGCGAGGGACCAGTGGGGCTGCGAGCGTGCGGGGACTTCATTTCCCAGAAGTCCCTGCAAGACCACGGAAGAGCTTCCGGTCCGCTCTCCCTGCTGGCCCGCCCCCCGCCCCTTTACACCTCCTACATAACAACAGTTCTCTCCCGCAGCGCGGGACGCAGCTCGGGCGAAGACAGGGCAAAGACAGGGCCGTTTGAGGCCGTTCGAGGACGGCAGAGGACGGCCCCGGCCCTGTCACCCTGAACTCTACAACGATCCCCCTAGCCCCTCACGAAGCCAAACGCACATCATTGGGACTTAAGATGCGTCCCAAAACAAGAAGCGCTACTAAGAAAGGGGCTCTGGTGACACAAGTAACCGGCCCAATAGATCTCTTTATATCCAGGGTCAATGATACCATTGACAAAAGCATCATCTTACTCGAGAAAAGAGTCTCTTTGGACCTCATGCAGGCAAAACGATCTTCGCTCGGTTCACTTGCTACTGCAAATTCTCCCGCTCACCTACCAGCAAACAACTGCTCCCTGCCCCTTCTAACAAACATTGCTCCTACGTTGACCGTTCCAAACTCTGTCGATTTGTCAGTAACCCAATCGGACTCCGATCCTTCATACGTCGATCTCGACGTAACTCCAGACCTAGAAGCCTGTCAATCACCGGTCGAGAAATTAGACCAGAGTGACGACAATAATCTCGTACCACCTGACCCAGAATCGTTCCGTGATACAACAAAAATAAGGGAAATTGTCTCTACCAGTTTTAAGGCAATGCCAACCAGCAAGGAAAAACCAAAGTCAAAAAGAAAGAACCATAACTTGACTACACCTACCCCAAACTCCTCGGCAGGTATCCCGTGCTGGGTGGAAAATATGGTTACGGACTTAAAATCCGACCTTGAGGCAAAAATTACAGCGCAGATTAAACCACTCATATCAAAATTGGACAGACTTACGTCATTAATCAACACCAAATGTAGTTGTAAACCAAGCAGGAATGGTTCCGCCCCAATGCAGGGCGCACAGGAAATACCCCAAAAAAAACCATCCAACACCAAACAAATAACTAGTACAATAAATAAGACCAATATATCATTAACCAAAAAAGCTGCAGTAGCACATCCATTAGCCAAAAAAGCGACCAATCTGGAAGCTTCCAAAAACATCTCGGACGCGGCAGATCCTTCCTCCGCTACTCAAATAGTTCCAGAAGGTCAATCAAAATCAAAAACAAATAACAGGCAAATGAAAGGAAATCCCACCATTCCACCAGAGATCCCCTCCCAAGAAAATCCATCAGATCTGAAGACCAAGCAACCTCGGCCCAAAATAATTAACTTACCCCCGGAAGCTTCCCCCTTCGTGGTGGTGTTAACAGCAGTTCCCCCACTGAAGGAGGGTGTAAGAGAAACCTTCGCAGAGCTGAGGAACAAATGCGCCCAGTGGCTCCACATCCATAGACCACTACCCGCCCACATCAGGGGCGACATCTTCTCCGCACGTAGAGGAGATTGGGTTGGTAGAAGCCCGAAGACAATAGCGGGGGACGTCATCAGCATCAAATTCAGGGAGATAGGGGCAGCAAATTACATTTGCAACTCGTCCAATAGAGGACCTGCCACACAAATAAAACCCCTTCCCTTGCCTTACTTTCTACCTCCACCCACAAGGAAAAATTTATCCTCGTTCGCACACCCAATAAATCCCAATTTTATAAATCCCTCCGACTACAATATGTACCACCCCCAACATCATCCAGAGAGGTCTAGATCTCTGCAAAATTTACAGCATCCAGCCTTTCAGTGGCATCCACCAGCCTTGTTTCCCCAATCCACTCCTTTTGTTACCCCACCTCCGGTAAATCCACCTCCATGGTCATATCACAATACCCAACAATGGTGGCAACCTCAGCAATCTACGCACTATAACACCCACTTATGGCAACAGCCGCGGCAAGGATGGCTTCCCCCATTCAAACCATTAGGCCCAAATCACCAAGATAGAGACATGAATGAATGGAGTGGACAGGACCACCGGATAAAGAACAACGACCCCACATGCTGGGACAATTGGAACGGCCTCCACTTAGCAAACAGATATAGTCCCCTGGATGGCGTCGATTGACCACTACAATTTCAGGAACATATCCAAAACCATACAGATCGTACGGAATCCATCCAACTCCCATCAGTCTCTTTAGACCGAGAGATTCCACCTGCTCCCGTGAAACTAAAAAGAATACAAAGCCAAGATGACAGCTTAATAAACCTGAGCTTGATCTCATGGAACATCGCTGGCTTAAGGTCAAAAATAGAGGATGGGACAATCCTGTGTCATACGCTTAATCACCAACTATTATGCATACAGGAGACATGGTCACTAAAAGAATATCACCTCCAGGGGTACAAGACGTATTCGTCTCTTGCGCAGTCGGGTCATTTAGGCAGACCAAAGGGAGGTCTGTGTATTTATCTAGCAAACACTATTCAAAATGTTAGAACAAAGGTTATTGAACTGACACCAAACCTCCAGATCCTAGGTCTTTATTTCCAGAGAAGAGAGTCGATGATCATTATTAACTTTTATAATAATTTGGAGGAATCGGACTTAGAGAGAGTTTTGGCCCATCTCCATGGAATATTAACCACCCTTATAACGCAGCAAGGAGCAGGAGGCCCGGCAACAATAGTATGGGCAGGCGATTTTAATCTTCACGCCTGTACCCAACAAAAAAGAAAATGCCCAGGCATGGTGACAGAAGATGGTCTCTCACTTACACATTTTTCTCACACCACAATGGGAAGGCAAATGAATGATCTCCTATCCGATCTGGATCTCCAGATAGTAAACACCTTGGAATACGGGGAAAACTCACTTGCACCTACCTACATAGGACGTGGCCATCAAACTACGGTAGACTTTATAATTGTATCAGCCTCTTTGCAATCAAGAGTAAAGAACTTTGAAGTGCTACCGAACTCTCAGAGCGACCACCCAATACTAACTCTGAAAGTCCTACTAATTCATCAAAAATGCTCTCCAGCAATAATAGCAAACACATTGACTCAGGAAAACATCAGTGTGGATAAAGTAAATGGGTACACCATAAAGTGGGAGAGGATCAATCCTGATGAACTCACCAAAGAATTAATAAGGTCAGTTTATCCCCAAATTGAAACCTGTCTGGATATAGCAACTAATGACATGGAGCTTTTAACCAACTTCGCCCAAATCATGGAAAAAACAAAGATGCTACTTACAAGAAAACAAAAAACTGACTCATCGCGGACCACAGGTTGGTTCAATCAAGAGTGCACTAAGGCACATACAAGACTAAAGCTAGCCTTAAATAAAAATGATAGGGACCCAAGCACAATAGCCACTCTCAGGAGCGAATACTTAAAAGCAAGGAAAAAGAGGAAAGAGGAACTGAAGCAAGCGCTGTGGCACGAACTCCATACTAGCGCTCAGGAAAAAAATTCAACAGCCTTCTGGAGAATTATTAGATCTCCTTTTTTGGCGGACGATTCGGGCCCAAAAATCGAAGCAGCTATAGATGCTGCAACCTGGGTATCACATTTTACTAGCATCTTTCAAAAACCAACTCATGACCAAGAGCTAGAAGAAGGAGAAAAAACACCCCCTCCATACCCAATAGACATAAAATTCGAAATCTCGGAAATCCTTGTGGCACTGAACTCTACCAAAAAAGGCAAGGCTCCAGGGCCGGATGGCGTCCCAGCAGACCTTTTTAAATACCAGACAGATCTCTGGGCACCAATTCTAACAAGAGTTTGTAGCGCTACGGCAAAAGTAGGAATTTTAAAGTCCTGGACCAGGTCCATAATGGTCCCGATTTTTAAAAAAGGCAATCGTATGGACCCCGCCTGCTACCGCCCAATCTCCCTGCTGGACTCGCTGGGGAAAATAGCAGGAAGAGTGATACTAGAAAGACTACAGGACTGGGCGGAAGAAAAAGGTGTCCTATCCGACCTCCAATTCGGATTCAGAAAAGGATTAGGCACTGTTGAGCAAGCCTTAAATCTATCAATAATTGTCGGAAAATATGTGCATGCAAAGAAGGCAAAACTTTATATGACTTACGTAGATCTGTCCGCGGCTTTTGACTGCGTCTCCCACACAAAACTGTGGTCCCTTCTAGCACAGATGGGGGTAGACCAACCACTCCTGAATTTCTTAAGGGAACTCTACGCCAACCCAACCGCAAGAGTTCGCTACGGGACAAAGGGAGAACTGACGGAGACCTTCACAGTAGAGCGGGGGGTCAGACAGGGATGCGTCCTGGCACCCTTTCTTTTCTCCCTCTACACCAACAACTTGGAGGTTGAGCTTCTAAAGGGTGCCCGTGACCTCCCAAGGGCCAAACACCGCCCGATCCCCGCTCTGCTGTATGCGGATGACGCCGTTCTCCTTGCACAAACTCCCTGTGAACTCCAAAGGTCCTTAAACAGATACTCCCAGTATATGAGAACACTTGACCTCCATATAAATGTGAAAAAAACTTTCGTAATAAAGGCTGGGGTCGGGAAAAAAGAGCAAAAATCCATCTATCTCGACAGCCAAAAAATTGCCTCAACAAACGAGTATTGTTATCTGGGGGTCACGATAGACAATAAACTCTCCTGGAAATCAGCAATAGAAGCCAGAAAGCATTGTTTTAAAAGAGCACTAGCAGCTTTGGTGTCGTTTTCCCAAAAATTGGGAAAACGTCCACCCAGAGAACTGCTAACCATATATAGAGCCAAGTGCCAATCTACGGCCCTATACGGAGCAGGACTATGGGGACACATGGATGTTACTTCTCTGCAAATCGCAGAAAACAAGTTTTTTAGATTTATCCTATCTGCCCCCAAAACATCCTCCGTTTACGCCTGCCACTTAGAATTAGGGGCACCACATATTGAAGATCTTGCCAAAATCCAACCACTTCTACTTTGGCGACGTATTTGGGTTTCAGACACAAGTGACCTCACAAAAACAATATTGGCGGATGCAATGTCCCTGCACTACGCTTTTAAAATCAAATGGCTGGCCTATATCCGGACCTTTCTTAGCGATCTTGGATTGGAAAAATATTATCTTAATCCCGAAAAAATTGGAGAACTCGCAAACGATAACTTAAAGAAGCGAGCGTTGGATCATTTGACAAACATGAGACTCCACGCAGAAGTCGGAAAACAGTCGGTGCAGCATGCTACGTTGGTCCAATCTACTCTTTCAATGCAGCCGTACTTAAAACTTGACATTGGTACCTTTGAACGTTTTCTCCTGATAAGATTCAGACTGAACATATTTCATAAACTGGTGGCCTTTCCAACGCCAAATGTGTGGGACTCAAATTCACCTCCATGCCCATGTGATGGGACATCAAGTCAATCTTCTATCCACACAGTCTTGTTCTGTAAATTTTATCAGGAACACCGCAAACTCTGGCTACTGACCCTTTTAAAATCCTGGGGTCTTAGACAATGCAGAGCAGCCATGTTAAGTTTGCAGCTGTTGGACACTGAAGCCACATGTTACCATGTCCTTAATTTCCTGAAATGTATTTATAGACATCGGAAAAACCTTTAAACAGCACTGTAATTCACTTTCTGCTTTTTATTAATTTTTAAACTAGATCTCTTTGAAAGATTTTTTAACTGTAATTGTAATGCTTTTATGGATCGTAATAATCCGAATAAAGTTTATATTTGACATGTCTTGATTTGCTTGTGTTCCACTTCAGGGAGGACCTGACCTAGCAGTTCAGGGTGATTGTTCCGATTGGAGCAGCGTCAGGACTGATTTTCATATAGTTGGGTCCAAACTGAAGTGGCATGGTGTACAAAATAACAATGGACTGGTATGCAGGCCGAGTAATTGCCAGTGACTAAGATTAATTTGATCATTTCATCCATCACTTTTTTGAATAATTCATTTGGACAAGGTCATGAAGGCTTGTGGACCATTGCATCCACCAATGCATATGTGAATCTCTTGCAAGTGATGTTGGTCTCCATTGATGGGCCCTTGTGCTTTTATCTATATTTGCACAGCTGCAACCCTTGGATGAACAGCAGCGACCCTGGCATGAAGGTTTCTGGCCTGACTGACAAGTTACTTACCTTCGGTTTCGCCTTAGCCGGTAGGGACTAGGACAAATGTACAACCATTCCGTTTTGCGGGTCACAAATTGCGATTTTTTGGGACTTGCACTTTGCGACTCGCAAAATAAAATGTACTAACGTGTCTATGACACATTTAGCGATGCATCTAAAAGAAAAAAAGAAAACATTTTCTTTTCATTTTTTTTAAGGCAGACAGTGGTCCGTGGGTTTTTGCATGCTTTCACAAAGACGAAGGAGTTGTTTTGCGACCAGATATGCAATCACAAAACAATTGTACATCCTCCTGTGACTAGCTATTAGGAAGGGACCCCCTTTGCATGCCCCTACCTGATAGCGACTTGCAAACCCTATTTTTTGAGTCAGTAATAGGTTACCGACTCACAATATGAAAAGAGAAGACAGTGCAGCTGAAGAGTAAATAGCTCCAGTTGGAAGTCACATTAGGAGGTATGGGTAGATACATCACATACGTGAGGTACCATTGCCTACTAACTCACCCATTCTTCCTACGATCATCTTAGTATTAAACAGATGTAGATGTTGAGTAGAATACGGACAGGGGCACTATAGATGGGTAGCAAATGCAGCCTACTTCCTAAAAATAATGCAAGCATATGGGGTATACAAATGTTTGGAGTACCTACGACTACCACCTCAGAAGCCCTGGTTTGGAAAAGAACATGGCTTGGGTACCACCTTCAGCACTGGTGGTCCTATATGGGCCTCCTGAGACACTGTGAATGCCTATAGAGAGCAAGACATTGCTTGAAGTGGCGTAGTCAGGCCACAGAGGCAGATGATCACTTTCAGATAGAGCCATAATGCCCTAAAGGAGTTCCTGCCACCTACATCCCCCTCAGATGGTGTGCGTCAATCCTCTGGTGATATGGAATAAAATAAGGCAATATGAAGGGACACTGAAACAGCATGACCTCCTGATATACAGCATTACAAGTCTGCTATGTCCTTTGAAGGGAAATTAATCTCACCTTTGTCGTGCATACTGATAGGGATTTGCAATGCACACTGTGCTCTGGAGATCCAGAGGAGCATATAGCAAGAAGACCATGGTGGTGAGGCCGTCAGGTTTCTGCATGGGACAGTTAAATGACCCCCTCAGGTGCATATGTGCAGGCCAATGTAATTGGGACTGGCCAGTACTTGCACTCTGTGAAGTTCCATACGGCTCGCCATCCCCCTCAATGGGTAACTCACTCATCATGGATGGCAGCAGTGCTGTTGCTGCAAAACAAACCATAACTATATTGCCTATAAGGCCTTGTGCTTGCCCAGCAGTATCCTGGAAGATAACTACGACCGGCTGCCTGCTGGGGGCACCCACCACCCTAGTTAATTCAGAGCGACCATCTCGGTGTGCTCAAGATGAGAGATCCCACTGCCCTGCACCCCTGTGGTGAGCTTCTTTTGGGTCCACATCATTCCCCTACTCAACCTGCTACAACACCTCCCGGCCTCATTAGTATTCTGAGGGTCTCATTCACATTGCCTGGCGACAGGTATGAAGTGAACTGAGGATTAATACTAATTGGCCCTTTGCTGAAGGTGAATGAGTAGGCCTTCCTGCAGATATCGGCCCACATAAAAGAGTGCTTCCTTAAATCTTGCCACTTTTGCTGCAATGGTCTTGGGCAAGTCCTCATGGCAACTCTTTTTTACTGATGTTTTGAGTGTTCCAACACTGCAACAGCACCCGCACCTGTGACTACAGCATCAGAGATTTCTTTGTAACCTTTTGTGTGGTGGGTGCACAGTTGGGGTTTCTGGCTGACAAGATGGAGGATCTGATGGCAGAAGTCAAAATGATACACGCAGAAATTAGATCCTTTCACCATTAAGTGGACAGCCTGGAACACAGGATGACGATTATTATACCTGCCAGCCATAGGGTGGTCTTCCCCCAAACTCTTTGCCTGCTTGCCTCCAATTTTGCTGAATTATTTTTGTTGGCATTAGTATTAAAGTGCTTGTTCTCAGTTCCCTAAACATGGTTTGATTTACCTATCCACAATTTGCATATTTAATTTACCGTGTAAGTCCCTAGTAAGTAGTCCTTTAAACAAACCTCAGGCCTGCCATTTCAGAGTCTGTGTGTGCAATTTACACTGCCATGTCGACCTGGCATTTAAAACCCCCTACCAAGCCTTAAACTCCCATTGCATTACATATACTTCACCTCTAAAGTAGGCCCTAGGTAGCTCATAGGGCAGGGTGTTGTGTAATCAAAAGGTAGACAATGTACTTTTAAGTTTTGCATGTCCTGGTAGTGAAAAAACACCCACATTTGTTTTTCACCACTGTGAGGCCTACCCCTCATACAATCACTTTGAGGATTTCTTATTACACTCAATAAGATAAAATTCCTGATTGAGACGGAGTGGATCAGTCATGTTTAATACCTTTGTAATGGTAAAGACAGATCCTGTTTACTGGTAAAGACAGCTTTATCACTACTATCATGAAAATGCCACTTTTGGAAAGATTGTATTTCTCTACTCTTAGTCCTGTGTGCCTGCACCCTATCTCCAATATGCATCTGGGGTGTGTGACAGCTGGACTTTGTGCATTCCCTCTAGACAGCCACATACAAAGGGAACTTAGGTTTGACTTGATGGTTCTTCCTGGGAGGATGGAAAGGAGGAGCAGGGCACAGCCTCACACTTACACCTGAATAGGCTGTGGCCTGTCCCCACACAAAGGACTGCATAATCCCCTTTAGTGAGTGTGGAACCAGGGCAGGAAGGGTGGACCTCTGTGCACATCAAAGTGCTTCTTTGAAGTCTTCCCCACTTGAAAGACACCAGTTGAAGGAAGTGACCCCTTAGGGTCACCCGGGTCACTCTCGACCTCCTCTTGCCTTCCAGTAATGAAGAGTCGATGACTCAGTAGAGCATACAAGCAAACTAGTTTATTCACAAGATACACTGCAGTGGAGTCCAGTCTGACCAGCCTCCTATGAAGGCTGACGAGGGACTGACTCTAACAAGCATAAAGTTACATTATGTATGTTGCGGAGCCCACAAAGACCCACCTATTATGGAAAAGTACTGGTAGCTGTCATTATACAATGGGGGTACAGAGCATAAGTTTCGATTCCACAGTTTGGTACAAGCTATCTACTATCCAAGGTCATCTGGCCTATCCTCCCGTCTAGACAGGTGGGAGAAGGCCTCTATGTAACAGAAACGGCATGCTTTAATGAGCAAGTTTTCAGCATTGGAAAAACGAAACTTAACAAGGATCATTTCTTGTAAATGAGCAAGTAACAGTTTTGATTGTAATAGAAAATGGTGCCTTCGAGAGTTAAAATGGTGGCACAGATGTCAACCTAACTAACGCAACATCTGTATTTACTGATTGCGTCTACACACAATATGCATATGTAATGTATTAACCATATGCACGCTAACATAACATTGGATAAAACACAAATTGGATGACAATATTACTTTTCAGTTCTATAAGACCCTCCTTTTAGCATTTTATGCTAATACGGATAACCTTTATTCTTGCTATCAGGTAAGGCTCTTTACAATTCTAACAGAGGATAGGAAGATATAGCTATATAGACGATAATTTATCAGGTACGAATATGTATATAGGCATAGCCAACGTGAAGGAAAATATGACACTAATCATTAGCAGTACAAGTAACATCAGGAAAAGAACCTGCAAGGGAAGTAGTTGCACCAAGCACTCCTCATCCAGCTGCATGATGGTATCACGCTCTTTTTGAAGCATTATAGTTACATTTGTATCATGAATCAAAATTCTTTTGGGAGTGAGATAAGTAGTACAATAGGAGCAACATATGGAAAGACACTGAATCAGAACACAGCAACATATCAAAAGGACAATAAAATGTATCACCTTTTGTAGAATCCAACCCCAACCACCGAACAAAGACCAGCTCCAATTGCTTCTCTTCATCCCTTTAACATTTTTCAAAATGTCTAAAATTTGTTGTTTAATATTCTTTTCCATTTTCGTGATGCCGACCACACATTGCTTTTCTAATACTGCGCGTGCACCACCGTTTTTGGCTAAAATAAAATCAACTGCATATCTTGTCTGTTCGGAGTATATGCTCATACTTCTCAACTGAGTGGTGATGTCCCGTAAAGCTGCCACAGTAGAGTTAGATACCATTTTCAACTTACACTACACCCAAAATACTCTCTAGCTTGTTCATCCCTAGCCATGGCGGTACCACCAAATGTAATGATTGAAGAAAGGATATGTCCAAAGGTGATACCATTACTATAAATATATTATCTTCCAAATTGGTAATTCCCGCAACGAATTCCTTAGTCAATGTTCTTTTCGCCCATCTTATATTTGGTCATTGCAATATGTGAGTTACATTAGTATGTGTCCCATGACCTGTTAGAATTCCACATAGCCCATACTGGCCATTAGACTATGTGAACAATATTGGCTGGTTGCTTTTGGCAGTGCTAAAACCGCGCATAATAACTTATCTATCTCATTCATGTTTGTGGTGTCAGGATGAGTATGTGGTTTATGTCTCCAGCAAAATGGGAAGTCCCATAGCGAAGTCTTCTCATGAATAACCTTTTGTAAATATTTATGTATATATGGTTCAAGTAACACACATGTCCCCGTGACCCTCACCCTAGAAAACCAATTATTGTCTCACCCACAGGTCCAATTTTGACCTTCTACCAAGAGTAGACATCAGTCACTCTTTCCACAGAAATCACCTGGTCCTGAAGAAAGCCCTACCGACCTCGACAGGTGACCCGTGGCTGAAACATGTTGACCATTGTTTAAACACCAGAGGATGGAATATGTATGAGTCCTAATTACTTCTAAGAACATATTCTGCCAAATCCTCAACCCACAAATCCAATCCCGGACAATAAAGAGTATTTTTCCTGGCATGATTGGATTGTTTTTATAGATTCACTCACACGTCACCCACTATTTCTTATCACTACTGTTTTTAACCTAGGGTGTTTTCCTCCAGGTGGAGGGTGCATACCTACTGACCCCATGATTCTGCACAAACGTGTAAACGAAGGCGGAGAACCAAGATATACCGCCCTTACCATCATTGCTACACGTGTATGAGGGTCTTTTACCAAGGGTCATCCTAGTTAGAACTGTACCCAGGTGATACAGGACAAGTGATCCTCCCTCCCCCCTCTTGATTAGAAATACCTACAAGGTACCCCAAGAAGTAGCACCATTCCCAAACCCACATCCTCTGCACCGTTGTACATATTAGAATACGTACAATTTGATAGAAAATAGAACCTGGATGTGCATAGAGTGGACCTTGATAATCTAATGGAGCATATCTAGTATTCATCCCCTTAACACTAGGATCATCCTTTCTTCCTAAACGCAGTATATTTTTGTACACTACTTCTCCAGACCAATTGAGGTACAAATAAGCATCAGTCCTATTAATTTTAGGGCAACATAAATAGGATAGGATAGGATAGGATAGGAAATAGGATAAATACCTGCCTCTTAAGTGACAGTCATATCTTGGTAGTGCTAACTTGTAAGGGTGATATTCCTTTTACCAAGGTACAAATCACCACAATACATTTCGGGCATACACCCAGGGTACCCTGTTCCCCACGGTTTTCTGTAATACAAGCAAGGTCCAGGATATCCCAAGCCGAATTCACCTTTTACCTCTACTAATTGGGGAGGACGAACATATGTATAGTTCACCAATGACAAGGGGTAGGCAGTCCATAAACTTGTAACAGAATCAGTGGGATAACAAGCTGTGTTATCCCCAAATAACTTTTGAGGTGCGTATAAGAATACATTGCTATATGCTCTTTTTGCTATGATCTGAGGGAACAGCCTGATATAGGACACATGATGAGGTAACTTCAGAGCACTCTAATATCCAGAACAGCCCCCCTCCCACCATTAGGAACAACAATGCAACTACAACCCAAACATTTTTCTTACTGACCAACCATTCAAAACTAATCTGCCCCAGGCACAGAGCGACAAGAAGAACAAGTTACCTACCTTCGGTAAAGATATATCTGTAAGAAACAGTAGTTAGTATTAGATTAGATTCCTTACCTTAGAATATCCCCTTAGAATATCCCCAGATGTCAGACTGAATCCGGACTTTTTTGCGTAGCAGTACCCTTGCGCGTCGGTAGGCGTCGTCTGCGACTCCGCGTCCGTCGTCGGCGTCGTGGGCGCCGTGATGACATCGGTGGAGTACTTAGACGCCATCTCCAGGTGCTGACGTCAGTTCTTAGACACAGCTTTTCCGCGCCAGAAACGCAGAGCCATGTTAAAAACCAACACTGGTGCCATTGAAACTAGGGCCCTGAAAGGGGATGACCTTAACCCTAGATATCGAATTGCAGAATGGGGAGGATGGGTGGGGCGGCAAGGAATCTAATACTAACTACTGTTCCTTACAGTATATCGTTACCGAAGGTAAGTAACTCGTTCATCTGAAAGAAACAGGTTAGTATTAGATTCCTTACCTTAGAATAGGATCACTGACATAATATCGACTACAAAAATATAGGCATTTAAAATATCGACTACAAAATATCGACTACAAAAATATCAAAGTCCTATCTACAAACAAGTAAGTACAAAAATATTGAATCAAAAATATTGTTTAAAAATATGTTCTTTGTAAAAATATCGAATTTATGTAGAATTAAAAAAAATTAAAAATAAATAACTAAAATACACTTGAAAATAGTTAAATTACCTTAAAATTATTAAATAATTAATTTAAGTTATAAAAAAAAATAATACAATTTTATTTGTTAAAACATACCGTATTTTCTGGCGTATAAGACGACCCAGCGTATAAGACGACCCCCTACTTTTCTTGATAAAATGTAGGTTTCGTGCTATACTCGCCATATAAGACTACCCCCACTTCCAACGCAGTCCAACGCAATGTAATGTCGTGAATGCTGTCATGTTGGATCATAGAATGTCCTCACCAGATATGCCCCCTCTTCCTTGTGTTGTACATTGCCATTATCCACATTAGTATTGTTACGTACCGTACTCATATGCATAGTGGTTTGCCATTATCCACATTACGGTAGTTTTATTACCGTACTCATATGCATGGTGGTTTGCGGTGGAAATTACTTCTGTTCATTAGCATAGCCTGTGGTGGAGCCAGATGATTTCTCCTGTGTCTCGAGTACAATAAATAGGGTGGATATGCTGCTGGATGCATTAAGGAAAATTTGATGTTTTTGACAGATTACCGGTACCGTAACTGTAATTTATTTTCCTCTTTCAGATCCGCTTTCAGTGGGTTTGCTTTTGATACTTCCACAGTGCCACCATCGCCTACATAACGTTAGTTCTTGTGTTTGAGTGCCCTCCATTTATTGCAATATTATACCGTACCTCTACTTGCACACATGTCACTTTTTCCTCCTGTAATGCACCATTTCCTATTGAGAAGCGGTCTGACACCTTCGGGTGAAGTCCGCGCTATGTAAAAACGCATAAAAACATACCGTCAAATTTCGCACCCGGCGTATAAGACGACCCCCGACTTTCCAGAACATTTTAAGGGGTTAAAAAGTCATCTTAATACGGTATATATATATATATATTAACATGATATTATAAAAAAAAATACAATATTATTACCGTAGCATAGCAAGAGTGTTAAAATTACTATCCTCACTCCATTGAGTGCAACAGTAGGGAAAGCGTTGGATAGCGTAGCGGTAAAAATTACTATTCCCACTCCAAAGAGTGCAACCGTAGGAAAAGCGTTGGATAGTGTAGGGGTTAAAATTACTATTCCCACTCCAAAGAGTGCAACAGTAGGGAAAGCGTTGGATAGCGTAGGGGTACAAATTACTATTCCCACTCCAGAGAGTGCAACAGTAGGGAAAGTAAATACTTCATATATTATTTAAAAAAATATAAATTAATATCTATAAAAAAGTAATTAAAAGTAATTACCAATTTAATATAATATAATAATTAATCATTTAAAATTAAAATTAATTATTACAATCAGTTACCTATTATTACAAATTAATTACAAATTAACAAATAATTAATTAACAATTAAAAATTAATTAACAATTAATTCAAATTAAATACAATTAAATAAACTGATTTATTTAATTAATTATAAATACATTTCTTCTCACCCTATTCCCCTATAAACCCACAACCCGCTACAGAAAATAAATTAGTAAAAATAACATAATTAGCAATTAATCAATTAAATAAAATTATTGTCAATTAAAATGTAATTAATTACCCATAAAAAATTCATTAACAATTAATTCTAAATAAATACCAATAAATAATTTTACATATTTAATTAATTATAAATAAATTACTTCCCACCCAATTCCCCCATAAACCCACAACCCGCTACAGAAAATAAATTAGTAAATTTACATAATTAGCAATTAATCAATTAATTAAAAGCAATTGCCAATTAAAATTTTATTAATTACCAAATATAAATTAATTAACAATTAATTAAAAAGGAATACCAATAAATAGATTTACATATTTAACTAATTATAAATAAATTACTTCCCATCCTATTCCCCTATAAACCCACAACTCGCTACAGAATTAAATTACGCAAACATTAAAAAAACTAAATTCATTAATTAAAATAAATTATAAAATAAATACACACTTTTCACACATATAATGACATAAAAAACACTATAAAAAATTCGATATTATTAAAAATTGGATAATTTTAATAACCTATATTATATACTTCGATATTTTATCTTTCTATATTTCTAACATTCGATATTACATTACTTACCTTAAAAACAATATTTTTGATGTCTATATTCTGTCCATTCGATATTTTGTCCATTCTATATTTTAAACTCAATACTATGTCCATTCGATATTTGTTACTCAATATTTTGACTGTTTACCCTTAGAATAGATACCCCAGCAATACCAACCCCGGTGGTGGGTCTGCGAACCAATAATCACACCAGAAAGTCCTGGAGGACGGAACGGCCAAAGAAGCCATCCCTCCGTACTTGGCTGTCCAGGCAGTAGTGTCTTGCAAACGTGTGCAGCGATGCCCACGTAGCTGCCTGACAGATGTCCCTCAAGGGGACTCCCCGGCCCAGGGCAGTGCTAGCCGCTGTGGCCCGAGTGGAATGGGCCCTCAGCCCAACAGGAGGCTCCCTCTTCCCCAAGGAGTAACAAGCCTTGATACACAAGACGACCCACCGAGAGATGGTCCTCTTGTGCACCGCCGTCCCTTCTTAGCACCCACGTAACCAACAAAGAGTTGGTCATCCACCCGGAACTGGCGTGTGCGATCTAGATAGAACGAAAGCGCACGTTTTGGGTCCAGACAGTGGAGCCGCTCTTCCTCTTTTGAGGTATGCGGTGGCGGAAAGAAGGTGGGCAAGGTGATAGACTGCCCGATATGGAAGGCCGTGACAACCTTGGGCAGGAAAGAGGGTCTAGTCCGCAACACAACCTTGTCCGGATGGACAGACAGGAAAGGAGGTTTGGAGGAAAGAGCCTGGAGCTCACTCACTCTCCTAGCAGAGGTGATGGCAACCAGGAAAGCAGTCTTCAAAGTAAGAAGGCGGAGAGGACAGTTGTGAAGTGGCTCAAAGGGAGCGCACATCAGAAAGGTAAGAACCAGGTTCAAGTCCCACTGAGGCATCACAAACAGAACAGGGGGAAACATGTGTGTGATACCTTTCAGAAAACGATAGGGGACTTGAACAAAGAAGGTTGATCAGGCAGCTTAAGGAAGGCTGAAAGGGCAGAAAGGTAGCCCTTGATAGTGCCCAGAGCAGAGCCCTGCTGGGCAAGAGAAAGAAGGAAGAGAAGAACCTCAGAAAGAGGGGCAGAAAGAGGATCCACAGCCTTTGCTGTGCACCATGCCACAAATCTGTTCCACCTGCAGGCGTATACCGACTTTGTGGCGGGACGCCTGGCTGCCAGAATAACATTACAGACCTCAGGAGGCAAGTCAAATGGCCTCAACTGTCGCCGCTCAATATCCAAGCATGGAGGTGGAGACTGGACAGGTTCTAGTGGAGGACCGTCCCCTGCTGCTGCAACAGAAGGTCCTCCTGAAGAGGCAGACGAACCCGGGGATCGACTGACATACTGAGTAGCTTGGGATACCAGTACCTTCGTGCCCAGTACGAAGCCACAAGGATGACTTGGGCCCGGTCGTGTTTGATCTTCTTCAGCACTCTGGGCAGAAGTGGTATAGGCAGAAAGGCGTACAACAGACTGCAACTCCACTTGCGACGAAAAGCGTCTCCGAGCGAGTGCCGCCTTGGCAATTCCAACGCGCCGAAGTGATGACATTGCGCGTTCTCTTCTGTGGCGAATAGATCTAACCAAGGCTCTCCCCACTGCAGAAAGAGAACTTGCGCTACGTCCGAGTTCAGACGCCATCCGTGATCCATCATGAACCTGCCAGGTGTTGAACCACCAGGGCCAGCCCTGATGTTCTAGCCACTGCCAGAGGTGTAGAGCCTCCTGGCATAAGTTCCACGACCACAACCCGCCCTGTTTGTTGCAGTACCACATTGTGGTGGTGGTGTCCGTGAACACCTGCACTACACTTCCCCGGACAGAGGGGAGGAATGCCTTCAGTGCTAGACGAATCGCCCGCAGCTCCAAAAGGTTGATATGGAGCCGGGACTCCGCCGGAGACCAGAGGCCTCTGATCTCCGCCTCTCCCATGTGGCCTCCCCAGCCCTGGAGAGACGCGTCTGTCACAACTACGTGCTCCGGTTGGCGAAGGGAGAGGGATCTGCCGCTGACCCAATCTCGGTCCGTGAGCAACCAGTGCAGCTGTTTCGCAGTGCCCTCCGCGATCAGGACATGGTCGGACAGGTTGCAATGATGCTGGGCCCACTGAAACTTCGGGTCCCATTGCAGAGCCCGCATCCGCCACCGGGGGTGATGCACCAGAAGGATGCAGGAGGCCATCAGCCCCAGAAGCCGCAGCGTCAACCTGACCGAGACCCGGGATAAAGGCTGAAAGAGTGGAATCAGAGCCTGAATATCCTGGACCCGCTGTTCGGGAGGATAGACCCGAAACTGCGCCGAGTCGAGTACCGCTCCGATGAAGAGGAGCTTCTGAGAGGGGCACAGGTGTGACTTCGGCACATTGATGGAAAACCCCAGCTGGTGCAGGAGGTCTGCCGTAGTTGGAGGTGGCTGACGACTGTCTGGGGCGAGCCCGCCTTCAACAACCAGTCGTCGAGGTAGGGGAAGACTGAAACACCTGACCTGCGCAGATGAGCTGCGACCACCGCCATCACCTTCGTGAACACCCGTGGGGCGCTGGTAAGGCCGAAGGGGAGCACGGTAAACTGAAAGTGCTCGTGGCCTACCGTGAACCGAAGGTAGCGCCGGTGTGCCGGTAGGACGGGGATGTGGAAATAAGCGTCCTGCAAGTCCAACGCCACCATCCAGTCTCCTGGGTCTAGGGCAGCTAGGACCTGAGCCAGTGTCAGCATTTTGAACTTCTCCTTCTGGAGGAAGCCGCTGACGTTCCGTAGATCCAAGATAGGGTGTAGGCCCCCTTTGCCCTTCTTGGGTACCAGAAAGTAGTGGGAGTAGCAACCACACCCTACTTCTGGGCAGGAACGCGCTCGATGGTCACCTTGGCCAAGAGGGCCGTAACCTCCTCCTGCAGGAGTCGCAAATGATCCCCCGATACGCAGTGGTATTGCGGTGGCATGGCTGGAGGGGTCGTCTCGAAGGGGAGGGAGTAGCCCCTTTGGACGATTTGCAGCACCCACCTGTCCGATGTGACAGTGCACCAGTGGTGGAGGTGATGGCGAACCCTGCCCCCCACTGGCATCACATGGGCCTGAAAGCAGAGACTAGGAGGGTTTTGAGGCGGATGCTGCGGAGGAAGGTGTGGACTGGCCTCGTCGTTGTCCCTGACCGCCGCCACAATGGTTTCCACGGCCGCCACCACGTTGGATGTTAGTCTGCGGTGCGTGGCTGGCAGCACGTGTGGGGGCGCCCCTTCCTTGGCCACGAAAGGAGCGAAAGGCACCCGTTTACTGGCGCGGGGCCAAGAGGCCCAAGGACCTGGCCGCAGCCCTGGAGTCCTTAAAGCGCTCAAGCGCATGGTCTGCCTTGTCACCAAAAAGGCGACGGCCATCGTCCATGAGTATATTCTGGACATCGGCCGAAAAGTTGGTGGACCTCAACCAGGCGTGGCGACGAATCGCCACCGTCGTTGACATCGCTCTGCCCAGTGAGTCAGTGGTATCCAGCCCACACCGGATAGAATACCGTGCTGTATCCCCGCCTTCCACAAGGGCCTGGACGAGTTTGGCCTGTACCTCCAACGGGCACTCTGGCAGCACTTCCGCAACCGTGTCCCACAGAGAGTGGGAAAAGCGGCCCAAGAGGCATGCGATGTTGGAAGACCGCAGTCCCAGACTCAGGGAGAATACCTTCTTGCCGAATCCCTGTCCAGCGGAGCCGACGGGAATGCGGTCTGGGAATTTGAGGCCTGGATGACCAGGCTCTCGGCGGGGGTGGACAGGAAACAAGGGTCGCCGGGGGCCGGACAGTGGCCTCTGGCCACGTTCCTATCTACAGGTGAACCTGTAGCGGGCCTGGACCTAGTGCCCAAAAGAACGTCAGTCAAGGCCTCATTAAATGGCAGCAGAGGCTCAGCTGACCTTGACTGCGGTTTAAGGACCTCCGTGAGGAGGTTAGTCCTCACGGCCGCGACGGGGAGTTCAAGGCCCAAGGCCTTGGCCGCCCGCGACAACACCACACTGTAGGTTGCCTCCTCCTCCGTAGCCACGGTAGGAGGTGAGACAAAACCAGTGTCTGGCGAGGTGTCCAGACCACTGGCATCCCCAAGTCCACCTGTCCAGTCCTCCTGGGACTGACACTCACGTGTCAGAGGGTCTTCAGACCCCTCCCAGTGCTCCTCATTACCCATCTCCTGATAATCAGCATTGTCAAATGATGGGGCCGGTTCATTGAAGTAAAACTCCCCAAGCGGCGTCGAAAGCGGCGCCCAGCGGCGCCGCTCCGACGCCGGACCCGGATCGAGGGAGGCATTGGGGACGGCGACGCCCGAGGACGGCACCGGAGGTGACACCTGAGGGACCGGCGCGGTCGTCAGGTCAACCGGCGATGACCCGGATCCAGTCGGGCCCTACGGCGCCGGGCTCGAAGGCGCCGGCGGTGTCGGGCCGATACACCCGACGGCGTCGGGGCCGAAACACCCAATGGCGTCGGGGCCATAGCACCCGACCCGTTAGGGCCCCCAGACAGGTCCGCTGGGCCCGGAGGCACCGCGGAGCCCGCTGGAAGAGTGAGGGACCTCATGGCCATGAGGAAGCGCTCGATCTCCTCCGGCGTTGCGTGCTGCCCAGGGACCGGAGGGTATGGGGCAGGCCGCGACACCCGCGACTCTGACGGAGCTGTGTGGGCGGTGTCACCCGAACCCCCAGCCGCGTCGCGCGAGCGTAGGGGGGAGTCGCAAGAGCGATGACGTCTCATCGACTTCTTGAGCTTACCTAACGACTTCGAACCTGAGGAGTGAGGTCGACTCCCGGAGCTCTGATGACTTCGACGCCGCGACCGGTCCCTCGACCTCCGTCTGGACCGGGACCTCTCACGGCGCGGGGCCGACTGCCGGAGTTCGATCCGCTTGCGGGACCACTCCCGCCTAGCTTTCGAAGTCAGGGCCCGGCAGTCGGAGCAGGTCTTGTCGTCGTGGTCGACGCCGAGACAGTGGAGACACCGACAGTGAGGGTCGGTGACCGACATCAGTCAGTGGCAGTCCTCACAGGGTTTAAAACCTGGCATCCCTACTGGCACCAATCGTAGTCGAAGACTCGAAAGAATGATCAAAAAGATCTCAAAAAAGTTTAGTCAAAAAATGACTAAGGTGCCACTTGCTCCGGATCTGCCCTGCTGGCGCGGAAAAAGCTGTGTCTAAGAACTGACGTCAGCACGCGGAGGCGGCGTCTAAGCACTCCGACGACGTCATCACGGCGCCCACGACACCGACGACGGACGCGGAGCCGCAGACGATGCCTACCGACGCGCAAGGATACTGCTACGCAAAAATTTCCGGATCCAGTCTGACGCCTGGGGATATTCTAAGGTAAGGAATCTAATACTAACCTGTTTCTTTCAGATACTGTTCATCTTCTGCAAGAGGGCGACCAAACAGATACATGGTACCACATTTTTACAAATCAAGTCCCCAGAGAAAGTGACGTCTTATGCTAGAGCCAATGATTGAAAGGACACAAAAAACAAAAAGGAAAAACGTAAAAAAAAAGAATCAGGATCCTTTCCAAGCCTCCCTGGCAGGCTTCTATTGTCCACTTCTCAATGGTGCTATTGAACACGAAGCGGTGGAGCCACTCTCTCGCAGCCCATCTGCAAATGTTCAATGTTCTCAGGATAGGGCACACTCCTTCCTTGAAAAATACCCTCAGCTTATCCTGTCCTGCGTCACAAGCAGTGCACCAATTCTTCCACTCCTTAGTTTTATAGGAAAAATGCAGAAACAAGGGGCATTGGCACTAATCTTATCCAATAATGTACATCCCTGACTACACTCACTTCTCTTTTGGTGCACTACTCTTCCGTCGAGGACGCAAATTGTACCTTTCTACTCCAGGCACTGCCTCATCTCGGAGAAGAATCTGAAACTCAAGGGGTGCTGAAAACTGACACTCAGGTTCCCACGGATGAGATGAAGTGGAAACCTGAGCATCCCTAATTTCTGGGGGGACTCATTCAGAACGGCATCATTTTCTTCTTCTGTCTGTCTGCATCCAAACTAGTTGGGCATTGGAGAATGGAAGAAATATTGGGACTTTCTCTGTCTCGTGGTCTCCAATACCATCCCGAACCCAGGTGTCTTAGGGAAGAGGTAGTGGCACCAGCTGCAGTAGGAATGCTTCAGACCCTCCACTCTTACTGCTGAACTCGTTGTGATGAGGACCTGATAGGGGCCCTTCCATCTAAGCTCCAAACTGTCTTGTCTCTGCAGGCTCTTACCAAGATATAATCTCCAGGCTGAATGGTGTGCTCGGGCCCCTCAGGTGCTGAAGGTAACACCTCATGGATCTTTTGATGAATAGAACACAAACTTTTAATGAGCTCACACAGATAATCAACCAATAGAGGGTAATCTATCCCAGAAAACATCTTCGATCTAGGGACATCGCAAACATTGGCTGGACGACCAAAGATCACCTCGTAGGGCAATAATCCTGTTCTAGAATGGACCGTCATTCTGGTGGACAACAGGGTAAGGGGTAAGGCAACTGGCCATTGCAACCCAGTACTTTCTTTCATTTTGCCAATTTAAGTTTGAGAGTACTGTTGTACTTCTCAACTAAACCTGCTGACTGAGGGTGATTGGCTGCATGGAATGTCTGCTTGATGTGCAAACCATGGAACATCAGTTGTATCACCTTTGCGTTGAAGTGACTTCCGTTGTCACTCTAAATCAAATGGGGCAAGCGTAGCATGGGAAAAACTCTTTAATAAGAGCCTTTGCCATTGCCATGGCAGTGTTTTCCTTTGTTGGGTAAGCCTCAATCCATTTGCTAAATGCACAAACTACCACTAACAGATATTTGAAATCATTACCTCGCTTTACCTCTATGTACCTCAAAAGGGAAAGAAAGGGTTGCAAAATTACCAGAAAGTGTAGGGGTACCCTTCCCAGGATTGTGTTTCAGACAAATCATTTAGTGCTTCACTAGATGAGCAGCAACGTTTGGAGTATTGTCATTTTGCCACAAAGGTTCTAGCAGCCTACAAAAGTCTTTGGCGCTAATATGGGCCGGACCATGTGCCATGGTAACTACAGGAAGTACATATGCATCTTGTCTCATCCATCTCTGTTTCTCGTACTTATCAGTCCGGCATCCTTCATCATCTAGACGCCCTGTACTCTCCTGCCATACTGCCAACTCCTCTACTGTTGCCTCACTCTGCATCTCTCTAACACTCTCCAGCGAATTCTCAAACATACCAACGTCTGGTACCCATCTAGCAGGACCTGCCACAAACATTTTCATCTTTCTTGACCTGGCTGTCTCTTTCTCTATCTGATCTGCAAAGGCATTTCCCCTCCCCACATAATCCGTAATTGCTTTATAGGCAGTACATTGACTATTGCCAGTCATTTGGGAAGAGTCAAAGCTGTCCGAAGTCTCTCTATCAACGGACCATGTTGAATTTTGGTCCCATGTTAAGTCAAGAATCCTCTCTCTGCCCAAAGCCGTCCATAATTATGGGCCACCCTGAAGGTGTATGGGCTGTCAGTATAAATATTGACAGCCAGTCCTTTACTTAATTCACATGCTCTCAAAAGAGCTATCAGCTCCGCAGCTTGCGCTGATTGATGAGGAACATGTGACGTATCAACTACAGTGCGCAGCGTAGTAATAGCATACACCGCTGTAGTGGTGCCATCTGGCAATTTGAAACAAGAGCCACTGACATATAGTTCCTCTTGAGGATCAGATAAGGGAACATCATGTCAGGTCTACCCGTCCCTTCATCTCCTCCTCTGTACGAAACAGACAATCATGGACATCCTTGTCCTCTTCTTCTGAAGGAAGGGGTATCCTTGTCCTCTTCTTCTGAAGGGAGGGGTAGTAACGTGGCCGGATTCCGCGTGGCACATCTTTTGATAGTAATATGAGGTGCAAACAATGTTAATTCGTAACCAGTCAGACAAGCACTGGTAAGGTGCTGCGTCTTTGTTTTATTCAAAAGTACATCCACAGTATGCGGTACCATTACTGTGAGGTCTTGATAGAGAACGCACCCTGGTGATTGTCGAATAGAGCCTGCTGCAGCCGCCACAGCTCTTAAGAAAATTCGGAAGGGCTCTGGCGACAGGTTCCAGTGTAGCAGAAAAATAAGCACACAACCTCTGCTTATCTCCAAAGGCTTGTGTTAACACAGAGAGTGCACAGCCAGCCGCTTTGTGTACGTACAACAGGAAGGGCTTCTTATAGTCAGGCGTGCCAAGGAAAGGTGCAGAGCAAAGCGCAACTTTTAAGTGTTCAAAAGGATGGTGACATCATGCATCCAAGGCAAGGGTTCATATACATCTTTAGTTATCAAACGAAGCAAAGGCTGTATTAATAAATAATAAGTAGGTATCCAGTGCCGCCAAAACGAGGTGATGCCTATGAAAGCATGCATGTTCCTCTGAGTCACAGGGACAGGGATCTTCACAATAGCATCAACTCATTTATGTGTTAGCCTCCGACCCTCCTTCGACAGCAGGTGACCTAAATAGGTGACCTGCTGTTGACAATATTGGAATTTGAAGAGGGACACTTTATGTCCTTTCTTTGCCAAATGCTTTAACAATTTAACCGTGGCATCCCGACAACCCTCTTCGATATCGGAGGGTATCAAAATGTCATCCACATACTGCAATAATACATTACCTGCGGGAAGAGAGAGAGAGAGCCAAATTGACTTTTCAAAGCTTGACTATAAATACTAGGACTTTCAGTATACCCTTGAAGAACTCTACAGAACTGAAAGCTTCTGCCGGCTACAGCAAAACCAAATAAATACTGGCTGTCAGGGTGGACAGGAATGCTAAAAAAGACATTTTTCAAATTTGTAATACAAAAGATTTTCCTGTGGAAGGAATCATTGTTAAAAAGACGGTAATATCAGGGACTACCGGAAACTGAGGGACAACTATTTTGTTTATTTCTCGCAGATCAATCCCAAAACGATGAACATCAGGATGTGCATCAGGGGAATCCACAGGTGCCCTTTTAAGAATATGGAGAATGGGGCTATTGCACGCGTTCGCTGCTGTCTCCTCCACCACCACCAATTAGATAAAATCCTGTATAATTTGCAATAAAGCCTGTTCCCCAGCCTGTGATATTTTGTATTGGGGAATACGAGTATATACAGAGTTATCCTTGACCTTCATTGAAACTGGTGGTATCTGTAACAACCCCACATCTGTATCCCCTATGGCCCAAAATGAGGACGGCACATCCTTAAATTCAACAGGAAGCGGTGCATCCTTCACCAAACACTCTTTTCCACTAACCACATTAGGTCCAAAGTCAGATAAACACCATCCGGGGAACAATAAATGGTAGCATGTAACTTCTTCAACAAATCCAATCCTAATAAAATTTCCACACAATTTACCGCCAACAAAAATGGGGAGTCCACAGTAAAAGAACCAACAGTAAAAGCAAGAGCTCAGGATATGGGGCACACAACCGGTATGCCTGAAAAACATACCAAGACATTATTACGACCAGACAGGGCTGCCCGGGGACCAGCCAATGAGAAACTTGTATCCACCCAAAATTTCTGTGCCCAACAATGCAAATCTGCTGTGATATAAGGAGCACGCTGATCTATAGGAATTTGGACCTGTCCCTCACCCTGTCCCCTGCTGTCCTAACTATAGGACATGCCTGCAACTTCATCCATATCATAATCATCATGATAGTACTGCCTTCCCCGGGGGTTATTGAAATAATTCTGATCTGAAAAACCCCAAGAAGATGTTTCAACTTGATTTTCATCCCGACCAGCCTGCCCACTGCCCCTTCCACCTGAATCCCGCCCTCTGGGTACTGCAAGTTTCTGTAACAGTTCCGGACATTCGCTTCACCAATGTCCCTCCTTTTAAAATACGCATACTGATTCAGCCCCAAGGGCCCACCACCTCTACCAGTACCCTGTGACCTTTGAGACGGACCAGCACCTCAACCCCTTCCAGACCCCCTTGCAACCTGCTGTAACAGCACCTTAATCTTCAAATCTGTACTCTTTTTCTCCACTGTATCATTTTCCTCATTTTTTCGATGCTCATAATATTAAGACATACTCAATATCACTGAAGGGGAGGAGGTAGTCCAAGTACTCTCAGAAGCTTGCAGCTGACCCGCTAAATCAGGAATCAAATTCGTAACAAACCTATTAACAAACAATCCAATACTGTCTTTGACTGACAAATCCTGCCCACTGAATCTAAAAACACCCCTTTAAAAGAAGAAAAAGAAATCTGACACACTCTCCTCTTTCTTCTGATGACATGCTGTTAGCTTGTCCCAATCCACCCGTCTAGGTGGGATAAGAGAATGCATATAGGTAATAACACGGCTTGGCAAAGCCAAAATTTCAGCCTTTCTCTCCTTATCCCAGGCTCTCAACTCATTTCAAGTACCACCCAACTCTGCCGCATGATCATGTGTATGCACTTGCCGCCAAATGTCCACTGGCACCAAAAGCCTAAAAAATATCTCAATATCTGCTAAAGTCATAACTGTCGAGGAGGTAGCCTCCGTTAATTCTTCATAGTATGCGGTAGGATTTTTCCTAGTGTCCGGTAACTGACTTTTAAGAGCAAGCACCTCACTTCTTTTCCAAGGGGTATAGACCAATTGTTCCTGAGCAAGAGCCTCTACCCATTGCTGAACCACATCTCCATTCTGATTACGCTGTTTTGGAATTTCAGGGTAAAAAACAGGGTGCACCTCTCTCATTGGGAATTGGGACACTGCAATTGGAGTACGGTGGTGTATCGCACCAACATTACTAAAAACTTCTGCTAGGGCCATACCAGCTGCATATATACAATCTCAAGTATCCTAAATAACTTGAGGAGCTGTTAGAAAACAAATGGGGGTGCACAACTTAACATAGTCCAGTAGACCAAAGGTGTTTGAAAAACAGTCACTTCTTTATTAGATCGGAATTTTGCCAAAATGTTAAATCCAGTTGAGACAGAATAACAGCCAGCACATTTTGCTCCCAAGGTGAGAGCTTTCTCAGGGCACAAAGGTGTATCTGCAATCAGTCAATTCCGTACATAAAATCAATCAGTGGAATACAACTGTTATTACGGTCCTGGGCAGCAAGATCAGTAGTAGTAGGACCTGCCGTACTTCCAAATGGATCCTGGAATTTTAGCAGCGTCCAAATAGCATTCGTAGAATATCCACAGCAGTGGAAAGATTCAAGCTCAAATTTATTGAAGAATGAAAATTTGCTTCTGATTAACCGATCCAGGATATCCAAAGACAGCAATCAGCATCTTTGGCGGTGCACGGGAATTAAACTCGTATGTATCCTCTTCAAACGGCAGACCAAAAACTTGGATATATCACATTAGCTAGTAAAAGTATGGGTGGTAGTGTCCAAGAACGTGCGATTGCATTAATGGACCTGGGTTGGTATCCTCCCGGTGCCAGTCCACGGGTAAAGTGTAACTGAAATGAGCCTGAAATGTGGACGATCCGAATATTTTATAAAGTACAGATGTCCATCCCTCCGAACCTGTATGTCGCGCGACATGTCCTAACCAAATGTTCCCCTGGATGAAAAAAACTTGAGGAGATGTGCCTCCAATACACTGTTCCCACACACACCAATCAATGTAGCCGATATATGCTGAAGAGCATGCTGTTGTACAAACAGACCAAAATCTTTCATCAAGCTCCATATATCTTCCACATTATAAATCACATTTCGAACCCATAGTGCTGCCTGATTTGCAACCATTTTCTTCTCCTCTTCACCCACATTGGACCACATCAATCCCCGCCCCATTTATTCCTGTGTCTCCGCCCAATCCCCTGCATCTGACCCTCGCACCGATGCTCCAACACTACCCAACACCACGGATGAAATGCCTGGGAAAGACACGAGAGGTAGGGATGCCTGTGAAAATGTCACCAATGACTGTGTGGTGGGTGTAAGGGAAGGAGGAGAAACATGAGGGGAAGTAGCTGACACTGCGGTGGTGCCTGCAGTCACCACACTTCCATGCTATGAATCTGGAGGGGAGACAGATAGTGCTGGAGGGGAAGCTGTTAAATCTGCAGAAAGACCAGAAGGGGGCGGTGGGGCAACAGAGGACTGAGGCGATGGAACAACAGGATATATTCTCTGCGGGGCAGAGGGAAGTGGGGGATGAGTGTCCAACAGATCCTCCACAAAAGGATCTTCCTCTTCTCGAACATCATAGGACTTTTTACATTACAATCGAAACTTCCTATCTGCACACTCAATGCCCGATTCACAGAACTAACTCAAGACAAAATCCTAAACTTACTACAATTTTGGTATTCACAGAAGGCACTTACTCATTTTGATATTCACAGAAGGCACTTACTCATTTCGGTATTCATAGAAGTTAGGACTCCTAAATTTAGGACTCCTAAATGCCTTCTGTGAATACCGAAAGTCTTAAAGTTAGGATTTTTCTCAGTTTAGGAGTAGTAAAGTTAGGACTCCTAACTTTAGGACTCCTAAAGTGAGAAAAATCCTAACTTTAAGACTTTTGGTACACACAGAAGGCATTTAAAAGTCCTAAAGTTACTACTCCTAAACTGAGAAAAATCCTGGCTTTAAGACTAACGGTATTCACAGAAGGCATTTAGGAGTCCTAAAGTTAGGACTCCTAACTTCTGTGAATACCGAAATGAGTAAGTGCCTTCTGTGAATACCAAAATGAATAAGTGCCTTCTGTGAATACCATAATGGTAGTAAGTTTAGGATTTTGTCTTAAGTTAGTTCTGTGAATCGGGCCCTCAATACCCTTTTCAGTTTGTTCCTTCTCATAAGCTACAGTTTTCTGAACCACTGTTTGCATTGCCTTCTTCCTAGACTCCTTTTCGGCCTGTATACGCCTCTGTTTAACTTCCTTCTGCCATACCTGCAAAGTATCAAACATCGACTGCCTACTTCTTTGAGAAAATAATTTTCCCTGTAAATAATTACATTTTTGTTCATGAAAGGTACCTTCCAGTTGCCACTGAAGCTGAATATTGTCCCTCATATACTTGTGCCACAATGACCAAAACAGGGCCAATATCGTGCTTTACATACATCTCAAAACTTGGAGTGCCTTCCGGAGGCGCAGGCTGCCTTTCCTCCAGCTTATGCTCAGCAGAACAACAGCGGCACCCCAAGCACAAAACGTTACTCCAAGGCATTCTAGAATCAGATGCATTCACTCTTCCCCTAAATCAACACACACACACACACACACACACACAACAAGAACGCACAAACCACAAAAAGCTCTCCAAGTCAGTCCTTAGACTGCACCAAGACAAGATAGGCTCTAGCCCCAGGCCTTTTCAATATTGAACCAAATTCAACAAGTGGCCTGGCGGAATGTTCAAAATGCTCCGTATCACAAGGGTCCACAGACCCACCAAGTTAATCAAGGTGGCGGCGCACTTACCAAAACTCACCCGGTGCACCCAGGTGAAACGGGATTATTCTCCACTGCTGACTCTTCGGACCAAGCGGTCAGATCCAAGGGTTTTGCCTTTTCAAGACCCCAGCCAAGATGACCACTAGATGAGGAGCCACACGATCAGACAGGCAGGGCAGCCACGAGATCCAAGCTCTATCATATGGGGATCCCTGATCCGCCCATATGACCAGACGCAACCCCAACCCCCTCGACCCGATTACGGGCGTTATGGGTCACCTGATGGAGTACCTGTTTGGGCGCCAACTGAAGCAAGTGACCCACAAGGTTCACCCGGGTCACTCTCCACCTCCTCTTGCCATCCAGTAATGAAGAGTCGATGACGCAGTAGAGAATACAAGCAAACTAGTTTATTCACAAGATACACAGCAGTGGAGTCCAGTCTGACCAGCCTCCTATGATGGCTGACGAGGGACTGACTCTAACAAGCATAAAGTTACATTATGTATGTTGCGGAGCCCACAAAGACCCGCCTATTATGGAAAAGTGCTGGTAGCTGTCGTTATACAATGGGAGTATAGAGCATAAGCTTCGATTCCACAGCCTGGTCCAAGCGACCTACTATCCAAGGTCGTCTGGCCTATCCTCCCTTCTAGACAGTGGGAGAAAGCCTCTATGTAATAAAAAAGGCATGCGTTAATGAGCAAGTTTTCAGCATTGGAGAAACTAAACTTACCAAAGACCATTTCTCATAAATGAGTAACAGTTTCGATTATAATAGAAAATGGGGTCTTTGAGAGATAGAATGGTTCCACAGATGTCAACCTAACTAACGCAACATCACTATTAACTGATTGCGTCTACACACACTATGCAGATATAATGTATTAGCCATACAAATGTTAACATAATATTGGATAAAACACTAATAAAATGACTATATTACGTTTCAGTTCTATCTCAGTGGCATAAGATCTGAACTTCTGACCCGATCACTTCAGTACACTACTGAACCTGTGAAGAATCTGCCCTCCTGGCAGGATTGCTGTGCTGCTAAAGTACTGCCACTCTGCTGGGCTGCTGTTCTAGAAGAACTGATTTTCTTTTCTACTGACCTGCTGCTTCCTGCCCTCTGGTCTGACTGATTAGGACTAGACACACATCTCTTGAACCCAGAGTGATTCCAAGGGCTTGATGGCTGGCTTGCCCCCTGTTCTGAAGTGTCAGGGACATCAAAGACTTCCACTCACTCTGCTACAGCACCTGGACATCTGAGAGTTGGCATATCCTGAATGTTGACAATGAGAAACCACACCTTACCCGACCGATATTTGCCTTCAAAAAAAACCCTAACCTAAGAAACCATTTGGTTAGAGGCAAATTTCAAGATATGTCAGAATCAATCCAAGCCCCCATAACCGGACTTGAACCCATTTATGGTAACCATAAATGTGGGACATGCCACATCTGTCCTCAGGCTATCGTGGGAGAAGCAGTTACTACCAACACTCGCACGATATCCGTACGACGGAATGCAACCATGACGAATTGTCGGACAAGCAATATCGTATATCTAATCCTGTGCCCTTGTAATCTCCCATATGTTGGAGAAACTGGCAGGGAATGTAGAATACGGATAGGGGAACATAAGTCTAACATCAGGAAACAAAAAACTACTGCCCCTTTGGTTAGCCATTGGGTTGAGAAAGACCATAAGGAATACGAACTCCGTTGGTTCATTCTCGAAAAAATAAAAGCGAACCCAGGTACTGACTCCGTAGGTTTAAGAAAAAAACGGGAGGTCTTCTGGATCTTTTTTCTGGACTCTGTGAACAAAGGTCTCAATGAGGAATGCCCCTGGCACCAGGCCTTTCTGTAAGAGATAAACTCCTAGACCACTGTGACTGACCCTAGTCTCTGTGAACAGAAAAAAGGTTTTTTTAGGAGGAAAACATCTGTCCTATATCGGAGATATGATGTTTAAAAAAAAGGCGAATTTGCATAATTCCAGGCACTACCATATCCAGGTACTGATACCTATAACCGTAATAAGGTACTTATACCCATAATTGCTATAATACTCCTTTGGGCTTGTGCCTATAGTTTGGTGATTGGTGGAATCAGCGAGATCGGGTCATAGTCTAACTCCCTAGTCATTATCTATATGATCAATCTTAAAGGCACGTGAATAACACTAGTAGAAAGGGATGACAAATTTAACAGTACTGTTGAATATGAAGTGTTGGATGTCACTCGTTTTACCTTGAGAAGAAATTATATACAAAAAAATTGTTTTTGATACTCTACAAATCACAACTTAATATGTTTTCATTATTAAAATAATAAATACGCTTCTAATTTGACAAAAACAATTTTCTGCTAAATGAATGACCAAACGCCACTATAGAGCTGTTTTAGGCAGTTTGTGCCCGTTCCAAGATGGCCGACATTAAAAACACCGGCTAACCCCGAGTCCGTTTTCGAGTCCTTTGCTCGTAGCAGCTGACAGACATCAACTTTGGCGCGAAATACCAGCCATTTAAAATCTAGACAGGCCTGGCGAACCCATGCTTCCTGTCGCCTTTCAGGAACGGCCGACTCGGCCAACCGGAACCCCACTCTTGGAACTTCTCGTCTTGATGCGAGGTAAGTGATACTGGCCGATATGTTACGATCCCTGTTCTTCGGAAAAGAATGCGCCTAACCGCATCTTTCCATGTGCCCTCCCTCTTTGTGTTTTTTTATCTTAGACGGCACCCTCGGCATCCACGCGCCTCCTCTACTTGGGAGAAACCTAGTCTTCGTCCGTTCACAGGCGGCACCCTCGGCAGCTACGCGCCGCGCTTTCCCTGGCAGTTACCTGTGATCGGTCGATCTATCAGTCTGCACATGTAAGGAATACAGTTACTTCCGGTTAACTATGATTACATTCCAGCGTTTATTTGTTCCCCTTTTGATACAATTTTTTTCATCCTCCATTAGGAACTTATATATGCCACCCTTTATATATCATACTTCGTCTGACTCTAGATTTAGAGTTCTACCTCTCTGCAATTTCAGGTTGATATAAACCCCTAATGATTTTACTCTGAACAAACCTATATAAGAGTGGAGTGCTAATTTTGATTATATAACTCTACTTTAGGAAAACTGTACCTGATAACATCACAATCACGAGAAAATATATTCCAGCATCCCGCTCGCAGCCTACCAGTAGCAGTGCAGCCTACCATTCCTAAATATTATTTTTAGGACCCAGGTAATTAGACTTAAAATCCTTGTCGCTGTTTAATAAAATAGATTACCAGAAAGCTTAGACATTCAAAGCTCATTTTCTACCATCTAGGAGATTCCTGAAAACACATATAAAGCAACTTTATACTAGAATATCCTGAGAATATCTTCATCAGGTAAATTGCATTATGGATATTGTTGAACTTTTATTGCACCTATAGACCTACACAACATGTAAAAAAACAGCTGCCTGACAGGGTCGTTGTCGTAGTACCTATTCTGATCTATATGTTACCTCGCCCTGTAAAAATAAAACTAAAAGTGATGGTTAACATACCTACTACGGACTTATTGTGTTTAGAAAGTGCCCTCCGTTCCAGTCAAAGTGAGGGATCCCCTATATCGTAGCCTATAGTGATTCACAATAACCTCTCTGTTTCATCTCTGGTCAAATATGTGTCCTAAAATGAATGTTGGTATAGTATGAAATATGGCTAAGTGTGTTAGAAGAATAACTGTGTCCCTGATTGGTTACTTAGCTCTGGCCATCCAATTGCCATTACAGACCTCACCTTATGGGAGGCTGTTAGTGGGAGTGCTTTTAGGTAGTTGGTTACTGCACATGGTCAGAATGACAACTATGTGAAGATAAGAAAAATGATGATTATCATGGTTTAAAGTAACTGCATTGGTTGAAAATACTGGATTATCCAGATTTTGTATCATGATAAATGAATTGTGAACTCTTGATTTTTTTAAAACAATATTAAGGCAGTGTGTTTTGTTTTTAGATCATCATCAACTACCCAGCCAACAGTCCCCAGCCCTGACGAAGGTGTGGCCCTTTGGGCCCATACACCGAAACGCGCGTCGGCCTATGTCTCATGAATTACGGCTTATCATGTCACTCTAAATAAAGGGCCGTACAATGAGTTATTGTCTTGAATAAGACTCTGTTCTATGCCACATATTTACCACCTATGTGTGACATACAACAGAATGATGGAAATATAATGATGAATGTCAATGGAGTGATAGAACCTTAGGTAGAATTTGTTGGTAGGATTCTGAGAGAATGAGAGTATGAATGAAGTGTGGTTTGTTGCTGGGTAAGCGCTTATAGTGAAAATGTATCTTTGTTATGTTTATCTCTTTGTAATTTTTGATGTCTGATTGTGCAATATTATGTGTTATTTATGCTGGTCAAAAAAGTATAAGGATGAATAAATAAAAATATATTTTTGGTAACAAAAAAAACCCTCTGCCTTGCATATATCTGGATTGTATATATTTTGTCCAGGTGCAGTACCAACTCCTAGCTTCTTCACCCCTCATATACCTGGATCCCATTTCTGGGACCATTAGATCAACTGGCGGGGTACGTGCTCTGTTCTTTACCCGATCACTTCAGTACACTACTGAACCTGTGAAGAATCTGCCCTCCTGGCAGGATTGCTGTGCTGCTAAAGTACTGCCACTCTGCTGGGCTGCTGTTCTAGAAGAACTGATTTTCTTTTCTACTGACCTGCTGCTTCCTGCCCTCTGGTCTGACTGATTAGGACTAGACACACATCTCTTGAACCCAGAGTGATTCCAAGGGCTTGATGGCTGGCTTGCCCCCTGTTCTGAAGTGTCAGGGACATCAAAGACTTCCACTCACTCTGCTACAGCACCTGGACATCTGAGAGTCACGCCCTACCAAGTGGTGCCAACCCAGCCCTGGGCCCTTGGAAGAGGTAAAGCGGGAACCAGCACATCTCCCTCGACGACGACGCATCGCTGTGGCTGTGGGTATCAAGTGCATCGCATCACCGACTGTGCAATGCATCACCTTCATTTCCAATTGATCTTCAACTTTGTGCAGATCCGAACTGATGCATCGCCTCCTCCCTATGGCTCAACAATGATGCATTGCCTCCTCTGGTCTCCACATTGCTCTCATCGACGATATCAAAACTTTGCAGTGGGCCAATGCTGGCCCCCTGTATACGACCCGTGCTTCATCACACTCAGACTGAACTTTCGGATTAGACCCGGACTAGAACGACCAGATAGCCCTGGTTGGCCCTTTATGCTTTTAAGCACTATATGTTTGTTTATTTGTAAAAATTCATAACTCCGCTTCTGCTTATTGGATGTTTGTTGTTTTGGTTTTGTTTTATTCATAAAAATATAAACTATTTTTCTAAACTTGTGTTGAGCCTTTATGTGGTGTTTTCACAGTGTTAACGTTTGGAATGTTGCACAAATACTTTACACATTGACTTTTAAGTTAAGCCTAACTGCTCTGTGCCAAGCAAACCAGATGGCGACCATAAGGTTAATTTAGGGTGTGTTGCTGACTTGCCCGATGACTTACCCTGACTAGGATTGTCGCTCCTGCTTGGAGAGGGTCCATACCTCTGCCAACCTGAAACCCAATTTCTAACCACGATCATGGAGTCTCATAATGAGGGAACCACGAGATGGGGCAACTAGTGTGGTATCTGCAGCAAAAACTGATTGTCTTAGAGGACCGAAGCCGACGGGGCAATATCAGTTTTTATGGGATCCAAGAGAAATCAGAACAAGAGAATATGAAATACTTACTATTCAACCTTTTGCCTCGCCTTAGAGAGCTGACCTGCACGCTGTCACTAGAGCCTAACAGGATCGACAGGATCTGAACCGACTACCGAAAAATAATGGTGTGGATGAACCTAGACCAATTATAGCTGGCTTCCTTCACCACCAACATGTTCGACAGATACTGCTGACAACTCAGCTCTTATAATTGGGAAGGTAACAAAATCCAAATAGTTGTTAATTTCTCAGCAGAAACTAACACAAAACGCAAAACCTTCCTTTTTCTCAGGAAATGGGACATTCCTTAAGTACAGTCTCCTAAAATGCACAACGATGTGGATAACCCTAGATGGTAGATTCAGAGACTATAAGTTGTGAGAAGGTGGGTTGGTATATGCTGTCCACTAGTTAAAGTGGGCACCTTGTACCAGGCCACACGACCCTAATGATGTATGAGGTCAAAGATAACCTTATTAAAAGCTATTCTAGTGGTAGCTATGGAGAGCAGCCTTCAGGCTTAATCTTGAAGGAATGTAAAGCAGCTTGTTCTACCAGAATATCACCTCCTGAATGACTAAATGAAAGGAGAACCAAACAGTAGTTATATAAAAATATGTATTTATTAATATAGCTATCTTCACTAATCTCTACATGATTTTAAAACATAAAGCACACAATGCTGTAACGATAGAACATTCGTAATTAGCAAAATAAACAGTGAGCTCCAGGGGGAGACCAAACCATATACTAAGAAATTGGTATAACAATCACAACTTCAATATAAACAGTGCCTAGAGCACATAGAATTTCTGGGACCCCAAGGGACCATCCAGACGAGTGACTCAGGAAGCCCACGGAGGGCGGGTGTAGTGAGGAAACACCACTGCGTGCTCTGTACAACTCTATGGGAAAGTCACGGTTGGAAAGTTAGAATTTAAGGACACTTCTACGAGGACTTCAAGCAAACCTTTTGGAACATAGGAGATGCTAGAGCCAATCCTCCAGTGAGTTCTGAAGTACCCGTGTTACCTATCCCAGAGGAGCTTGGTGCATAAGGGTCAAGTGGTGTCGGAAACCTTCGTCATTTTCAAAGGAAAGCTGCAAAGAAGTACTGCTGCCATGAAGGCGCAGAGTGTCCGGTGGAAACCAAGCCTGGATTCGAGGTGAGAGGAACCTGAAAGCAGAGGGGACAGAGTCTGGTCACAGCAAGTGACCAGGGGCTCGGTAGTCAAATGCCCACCGATGTCGGGTGCTTCAGGTGCGAAGAAGGGATGCTTGTCTCTGCAGCAAAGGGGACCAGGCGATATTGAGGACAAACAGGATCCAGAGGTGAGCTGTCCCATGAAGGATGTTGGATGCTGAGGGGTCGATGTACGGCTGGAGTACCAACAAGCCTTGGCAAATGCAACCCATGGGGTCAGAGGAAACAGGTTACGGTGTGGACCAGTAAGGTCCAGGGGACTCTCCAAGCAATGAAAAGTCAAAGCACATCTGGAGCAACCAGGAAAGACCAAGAACAAATAAGGTGACCCTCACAAGGACCCACAGGCCAATGTGCCAGGGATTGCGAGGAGACCTCAAGCAAGTGTGCAAAATACCAGCCCACAGAGCACTTGGTGAGTGAAGGCTGGATATCTTCTGTGCAAATACTGCTCGGGATCAGGACTACACAAGGCCAATGCACAGGCTCAGGGATCACCAAAAAGCATATGCACTTGCAAATATATGGGGTGCACAGGGGTTCGGGTTGCACGGCCCTCACAAGGGATAGTGGTCTCATAATCGCTGAGAGCTCAGATCTACCTCAGGGACCTTTGGAAACCCACCTCTTGTGTTGCTGAAATCTTCAGAGTCAGCAGGAGCTCTGGAAAAGCAAACCGGTCACATGTGTTTAGGTGCCATGCTGCTGCAGGGGAGTAACTCCTTTACACCAAGGGAGATTCTTCAGTCATGCAATCGTAGTGCAGGCAGTCTAAGTACTTGGTTTCTTCTTAGCAGAATATTGTCCAGGTAAAATCTAAAGTTCTGAAGTCAGGTAACCCACTTTATACCCATGGGAAGGAGTTTGACAGATTCTGTGGACCCTTCTAGGGAAGGGACAGGAAAGAGGAGTGGCTACACACATGTCCTTTATCGAGTTTCGCACCAGAGCAGGAGCCAATGGCTCCCAGAACTGGTTTGAGCTGGACTATGCACAGGGACACCAAATGTGTCCCCAGTGTAGACTTTCTGGCACTCTGAGAGTGCACCCTCCCAGCCCCAATACACCAAATCCTATCTGGGAGGTGGTCACACCTCCCTGTGACAGGATGCCTATTGTCATGCATTCCTCTGCTTGAGCTTGTCTCAGCAGCAGAATAGCAGAATCGTGGCTCTGGCTGGCAGCATCCATTTTGTGCTGCCCTGATCAAGAAAGCTGGTACCAGGTAGATCGGTGACAGTAGGGGTTCTAGAAGGGTGGAATCATACCTCCCACACCAGTTAAAGGTGTGGAGGTATGATTCCAAGGTGTTTGACACCAAACGCAACATAATTCTAAGCAGCCGTTTTAAAGTTAGCATTTACTGCAAGGTAATAATGCACTTCAACATATATGTCTGGCTATATCACAGACAACCCCAGAGAGAGGTCTCCAAAGGCTGCAGAGGGGCTTTGCTCATGCTGGGGCACCCTTTCATGCACAACCCAGCACCCTGCCTTCAGGATTGATAAGGCCTGCCATAGGGGTGACTGAAAGTTTTTTAAGTGTAGTGATTTAGCTAGTTATAGTGAACCTATATCTCAGTAAGTGGTGCAAGCACCATCTTACACAGTCTGCAGTTGCCGACCTGTTGTGTCATTATGAATGGTCTCCAAGGGGTCGCATAATACACACTGCAGCCCATAGAAGGCCTCTGGGGTACCTATGCCCTGGATACATGGTGTACCATATACTAGGGACTGATAAGGGTACCTCAGTATCCAATCTATAGTGTACCTAAAGTATAGATATAACAATTTAAGGGAGAAAGCAGATAGACTGGGGTTCTGATTAGCAGGATCCCAGTCAGACTAGTCAAAAACAGTGATACATGATCAAACAAGAGGGGGTAATAATAAGAAACAGATCCTACTTTCCTACCTAAGTGTCCTAAAGACTTGACGAAATTCATGGATAGACTAGAGGACAACAGTATGAACTCCAAGCCGCAGCATTTAGCAATATCCCTCACAAGAATGATTGGGTCTCCCAAACAGTCTTGAAGTTAAAAAGATAAACGTTCTCCAAAATTGACGTTAATAGATGGAGTGATATAGTCTGTGGAGGAGATCACGCCGGACATCCTGTGGGACAAGTCGAAATCCCCACTGAAAACAGCAACACCTTCCAAAGAAGGGGCTGCCAAATAACCAGCCCTTGACATTCAAGAAGTTCCTGTGTGTGACTGTAAGAAAAGGACTCTTTACGTATGATCACCCCCAAATTGCTGGACTGATGCTACTGGTTTTATGACTCTGAAGTGCACTTGGGCCTGCTGACCAAGCTCCAGTGCATGTATTCTGACCCCTCACAATGTCTGTGTAACTGGCTAATCCCTAATTGGCATATTTAACTTATCTAGATGTCCCTAGTATATGGTAACAAAATGTACACAGGACTGGTAAGTTAAATGTCACTAGTGGACTGCAGCACCTAATTGTGCCACCAATGCAGCAACAAAGTGAAAACATGGCTCTAGGTCTGCCACAGCATCCTAGTCAGGCACCTCAATCTGCCAATGTAACATGACAAAATAATCAATTTTGCCATGTCCAAACCTTCCTTTTTAACAATTATAAGTCATTGCTCGTTAAGGCCTTAGTACTCCATAAGTCAGGGTTCTGATGCTCAAGATAAGGGCATATTTCCTTCATGTTTTACAAGTCCTGACAGCTAAAGCCTGCCATTGTTGTTTTCACTGTAGCAAGGCTGGTAGTCACACTAATGGGTTTAAACAAGCCCAACCCCTAAGAGTTAACTTCCATTTGGGACAGCTAAATATAGTACTTCAACGTATCAAATTATTTTGTTACATTAATCACAACTTATTGCTGAAGTTGGATATAAGGTAACTTTTAATATAGCGGTGACTTTTGAAAGTCACCAATTTCTTGTCCCAAAGTTCTAGCAGCTGTTTCTGATTCACTGCAACAGTTGTCAACAGAGACAGCCAGCTACCTCTTGCCAGGAGGTGTGAATGGCTCCTGGGAAGGGGAAAAAACACCTGTAGCAGTAGGAGGTGTGACTGCCTCCTCACCGGATGGCCAGATGGCTGTGGCCGCAGATGGCCAAGCTTCAAAGGGCTAGCCGCCTTTCATAGTCACATGCGAGGCACACCTTAGCTTTCCATCTCCTTTGTATAGTTAGACATGCAGGCAGTTCCTCCAGAGGAAGGAACCCATTGCAAAACTGTTTTTTCAGGTTGAGTTGCTCATTATACTGAACAAATCTCTATGGTGTATCCATGGCTCTGACCAAAGAAGGAACATCTTGGATTCAGGCAGAGAGATGCACTGTGGGATTGTTTAATGGCAAGCCCTCAGAATGTGATGCAGTAATGGGAAGAGTTAGGTGTGGGGATTTTTATCCATTGATTATGGAGTCCACCCCATCCACAAACTTGAAAACGGCATAAAAGCGACACCTCAGGCTGCCACCCTTAGAACTCTACTGGACTCGGAAAGAACAGAAGTAGGCTGCACCTGCTAATCCTTTGGACCGCAGAAAGAAAGGCTGCATCAAGAAAGACTGCTCTTGCTGAACCAAGACAGGACTTCAGAAAGAGAAGGGCTGCACCTGCTGTTGACTCTGTGGAGCGAAAGACATCTAGGCCTGTTCCTGCTCCAACTAGTGCCAAGGGACCACAGAGGGGACTCCAAAGATTAGTTGACTAGCTTCATGTTAAGCTTCAGGGACACAAAAGCTAAAGAAGACCTGCACCTGCAAAGTGTCCAGCTGACAAGTTGGATTTGCTGTGGACTCTGCTGGAGCAGCCAGTGAAATTAAGTCCTAGCCCCCAAGAGGTGCCCCTCATGTCTGTGGCCCTTGAATGGTGGTAGAGAATACCATTTCCATCCACAGAACTACAACCTGTGAGCCTCATCCCAAAAGACAACTTTTTTGCACAGAATCAGAGGCTCATACACAAATGCTACTTTGCCAGTGTGTCGGTAGCCTCAAACTCCGGTCAAGAACTGAGGCTCCCACCACGTCTTTGGACTTCACCTGTCCACCAACATCAAACCCAACACCAGATCTGAGTTGCCGATACCCCCATCACTAAGAAAGAGAACCAGAAAAGTTTCTAAATGCGTAAATAAAAGTTTGAACAGGACCAACCCGGCCTCCGCATCCGAGCCACGCTCAATCACAGTTGGCCTAAAACTCTAACTTTGGCCCAGACCCTCCCATTCTAGGCTCTTAGACTACCACTATAAGAGAAAAGCAGTGATTTATAAATAATTTTGAAGAATTGCAGTAATTTATGCAAACTTCTCAAAAATCATAAATCTGGTCCAGTTCATCAGATTTTTGTCATTTTGGTGTCTTTTGAAACATGAAAATATATGCATTTAAAAACAAAGTTGGAGTGGGATTTTTATTGTGTTGTGTTTCTTACTTATTGACTGTTTTGGTACTCATAAATGCTTTACATTTGTTTTCAAGCTGGCCTGGCTGATGAGGGTTGAAACACAGAAACTGGTTCCAAGATGTTTGTTTCTGGTTCAGGGAGGACCTGTCTTGGCAGTTTGGGCTGGACTGTTCCCATGAGGAACAGGGTCAAGACTGATTTGCAAATGACTGGTTCCAAACTGGGCTGGCATGGTGAGCAAAAAAAGATGGATTTAACCCATATCTCTTGTCGGGGGCTGAATGTCTTGATTTGTTCACATTCCATCCATCATTTGTGTATCTTTTGCTATGTCTCCCTGAGCGAGCTGGGTATGCCCAGGCTTGTGTCCTGGGCTCACTGTGCCACTGGATTCAAGCTAGCCTGGCTGATAAGAGGCGAAACTCAAAAACCGGTCCTGTGATGCTTGTTTCTGGTCAAGGAAAGACCTGGCTTGGCAGTTCAGGCTGGACTGTTCCCATAAGGGAAAAGGGTCATACTGATTTACATATGGCCAGGTCTAAACTGCGGTGTCATGGTGAGCAAAAGAACAATGGATTTACCTCAAATCTCTTGACTGGGGGTGAACTTTTTGATTTGTTCCACATTCCGGCATTTATTTGTGTATCTTTTGAGTCCTGATTATGACATTAGGGTATAACAATGTCCTGCATAGGAGGGCATTTCTCTCACAAATGAACTTAAGGACTCATTTAGTCCTGTTTGCCTTATGTGGTTATGATATTTCATTGGGAGGATGCACATAGAAGGCTCATTTCTTCCTCTCATTCCACAGATTCCCTAATGTAGGGGGTTCTCATGTTTTGAGATAACACCAGTAGTCCGAAGATCAGAGCTTGAATTTCATCTGGAAGGGATGAAAATGATTTAACTCCCCCTCCGTCGAAGATTTAGTCCAGCCATCACAAGGCATGGTCATACCATGAAGCCCAATAAAAGGGTTTCCCAGCAATATGAAGGACTGCATTGTACCACAATGTGGCCTTGTGGTGTTGAAAGGGCTTGATACCTATAAGTTTGTGCACTTTCCTCCATGCCTTCGCAATCACAGCAAGTATCAGGTGTGAGGCTATTATCAGGTTGGCAGTGGAGAAGTGTGGGTGTGGCACCTTTTTTGGAAATTGAAAAAGATGACAATCCAGGCACACCCAGGATGCAGCCTTGTCACCGGGGTTCACGTGGTAAACGAGCTGGGAAGGTGGAAGGCCAGAGAATTGGAGGCCATGTGTGGGAGCCTCAGACCCAATTTCACAATTTCGGCCCTAATGCAAGAAGCACATAGCCAGAGTGTGTGCCGGCTCCATGCAGAAGACCTGATATCAACTTTGATGTGCCAGAATCTGTCTGAGGATTTTGAGAGGCAGCATACCAAAGAAATTATTGAATCTGGGCACCACAGCAGTCTTCACAGTTTGAACCTTTTCCCATAGAGACCAGTTCATGTGCATCCTCTTCAGGTAATACTGCTTAGCGTTTAGTCAGGGGATGAGATTATACTACATCATCTGTGAAAGCCCGTGTTAATGCAGACGCCCACATAATTTAGTTGGTCTGGATTAATTTATAGCAATGGATACTTTTTCACATTGTAACCATGGATGAATGCAAGAGTGGTGAGCCTAGTCATAAGGAGGCCTTCACTTTTTGAACAGCTGACTTAAAACCTGAGAGGGTGGAGAGATTTTTTATGATGAACATCACTGCAGCTATAGCGGACCATGGATGGATAAGAGAAGCAGAATGTCGTTCTCATAAAACATAGACTTAATCTTGCCTACTTCTTTGGAGATTTCATCCACCTCCTGTGCCCTATGAATGGAGGCCACTAAAGGTTTTACCACAAGGAAAAACAGCAGTGGGGACAGCTGGCACCCCTGTCTGATGTCTCTGCTGATCCGCATGGGGTCTGAGAGGAAACCTCTGCATGGCACCTCAGCTGCGGGGAGATCGTATAAAAGGCACATATAACTGATAAAGCTGCTGCCCAGGCCCATATGGGACACAATCTGGTAAAGGTACAGCCACTGCACCACATCAAAAGCTGTTTCTGCGCCCAGTGGTAGTAGGAGCATCACCAATGACTTATACCTCAGACAGCAGGAGAGGTGGGGTCCTGAGATGATTACAGGAGCTGCAGCCCGGAACAAAACCCACCTAAATCACTCTTCTCTTCTTGATGTTGGTCATCAAATTACCTCTCTGTCTTGTTCAAGGTCTAGCCCCTGGAGCCATGTCCATCTTTACATTTTGTTTATTCCCGCAAACTGGTACCCTGTTTTGACATTTGAGTACATCTGAACTTTACTTCCTGGAGATAGCACAAAGGTTCTTCCAAGTCTACCTCTTTGCTCCCCTTTCAATCTACCCAGGTGGAGAATCTTATGGGGATGTGGACAGCTGTGGGTGACTGTAGATGGAGTCACTGAGGCCACACAGTAACCAAAATGAAAACAGGGCTCCTATTAACACCAACTACTGCAGCTAACAGTGGTGCAACAAAAACATCAGCATGAGATACAGTGAGCAGTGATGCCGTTAATAAATCATTGCAACCATGTCTGCTTGCGAGGCCAGTTTTTTGCTTCTATTTGCCAGGTCATATTATTGCTCCCAGGTGTACACTAGGTGACTGAATCACAAAGGAAAGACCTTTAATAACACCCCACTAAGGCAGATCAAATCAGATCTGAGTGAACATATCAGCACAATGCAGCATAATGTTGGCAAAAGCAAGGTATGCAGAGAGAGTGATTAGTAGACCCAAGAGTCTAGATTGTGGCTATGTTTCGTGAGCCAGAGCACTGGCCTGTAGGCTTACTCAAGTTTCTCCCATATCTCTGCCTACTTTGACTTTACTGTCCTGGCCTTCTGCAGTGTTGATGAATACTGCACACCAGTTCTTGGCTGGGACATGTCTCTGTATCTTGTGGGCCAGGATGAGAGGGACAAACTGTACTGCCCAGTTTTCTAATAATTTTTTCCTAGCCAGAAATATATCTGGTAAAATACGAGGATGCTGAGAGATCCCTCTGTTAATGTTTGTTTTCATCTGCAGGGTGTGAAACTATGATCAATGCTTATTGCGTTTTAGCCAATTGCTACAGTTTCAACGTGACCTTCCAGCGGGTGTAATATTATACAATATTTAGAGGAAACAGTCTTTCTAATCTAATAGGATGCCCTCAATAGTTAGCGTGGAAAGACATTTACTTATTTAATCAGATTTAAAACGCCTTTCTTGCACTGAAAATACCTTTTGCCTTTATGCCAGCAATACCCAATTCGGTTCTTCTTTTGGAAACACCTGCACTCACAGGTCTAAGAAAGAAGTAATCTGAAGCTCCATTTGTTTAGTGAAAGAAAGAGAATGGGCAAAGAACACAAGTTAGAAATAGGGCATCTAGTTGGCAAGGTTATGAACCTAAGTCAAGCACAACCCACCTCTCTAGTCAGGGCAAGCCAGAAACACACCAGGACAACCTGTGCTCACCCTCTGGTAGCTTGGTGCAGAGGAGGTAGATTTACCCTAAGAGGCAATGTGTAAATTATTTGTGCAACACACACAGCAACACAATGATTACACCACAAAAATACTTCATACAAACTGACAAAAATTGTAGACTTTTATATGAATAAAATAAGACAAAAACAACAAAAATAAATAATTCCAGAGATAGTCACTTCAAAAATATACTGGGCTCATTTTAGAGCCTTTACAGTAATTCGGCAGACCCAGTACAAGGACCGGCTTCCGCGTCAGAGTTGTTATTTGATGGGGTTTGGGCGGTCGTCAGCAACCGGAATACTATCCAGTTATGTCCCTGAAGCTGTCCTGAATGTCGAAGGGTCAGCAGTCAAGGCCACACACTCGGTAAGTACAGTACTTTGATTTAAAGGATGATAGTGGCTGTGTGGCGTGTCTCAATTTACTCCGGTTCAGGAGCGAGGGAGAGGCATGATGCGCTCCCCTTCACGGAGCCTTCAGACGTGCTTGCCCAAAACAGTGTCAGTGGTGGCTTCTCCATTATGGCGGAGGAGCGTCGCCCCCATGCTGAAAGCTAGCAGAGGCCAGGACAAATAAAATGATAATAAAATATTTTTATTATAATTTAATTTTGCGTCCTGCCAGCCGAGCTGAGGGAGGGGCGGGGGCAGCCACAGTGACGCTGCAGCACCAGGGAGGAGGGGGAATTGGTGAGCCCTGCTAAATGCGCTAGATGGTATGGTCGGCCCTATGTTGTACAGCTGGGTAGAGAAGCCACCACAGGCTCCCAGTCCAAGTTGCTGCGCCAAACCGAGGCGCTTAGACCAACCCCAGCACTGCTCACATGCTGGGAATTCTATACTCAGCATGTGTGTAGCGCTAAGATTGGGAGCTGGGAGCATGCGCAGTATGCACCAGGTTCCTAACATGAACGTGAGGATCAGGAGGAAGGCGGCGACTGTTGGAGCAGGTAAGTGCAGTTTCATTTATTTTTTATTTCTGTGTTCCCCCTGCCCCACCACTTCAAAGTACCAGCTGCTTTTCCTGCACGGTGTTGCTGTTGGTGAGATATGGTGTAAGCAGTGCGGTTCCCTTTGGTGTAATGATAGTATTGCTGGAGCGCCACACTTGTGCCGATGCAGAAAGGCGGTGTAGCACTGCACAGGCACTGGTACAGGCCACCCAGGATTCACCACGGTGAAGGAGTGTTCCATTCAAACCAGTAAGGAAAAATATAAAGTACTTCACCCCCGCTGGCAATAGGAATGCACATATGAGGATCTTTGCATCCCAAAGAGTGGAGCGCGGCTCCTTGCCTGGAATGCCTCTGCAGGGAAGATTTAAATGTTGGACAGATGGTGAGATCCTCAATAAAACAACTACAGTGCGCTATGCCCATGGCCCTCGGGCAGCAAGGTAGTGCAAGGCAAAAAGTGTAGATCTTGTGTGTACGAGGTCTTTGTTAGCCTTGAAACTTTGCAAGGAGAACAGGGGGCAAGCCAACAAGTCCTTAGAGTCTCGCTGGGAATGTCTTTTAGTTCTTCCTGGCAGGGCAAAAATCAGCAGGAAGTAGGGCAGCTCAGCAAGCAGGGCAGCAGTTCCATTGAACAGTCAGACACATAAAAATGGCAATCCTTCTGGCACAGAATCCTTTACTACAGCAGGGTTTTGATTTAGGTCCAGTAGTGTACTATTTTGATAGGGCCAGTTCCCTAATACTTATACCACAAAGTCCTTTGATGTAGGGGTGACTTCAAAAGAGCCTTCAGAAGTGCACAAGGATCTCTTGTAGCCCACTGCTGGCTCCAAACAACCAGTGGGGGATAAATCAACCCTTTGTGTGAGAGCAGGACACAGCCTATTCAAACACGAGTGTAAGTCACCTCTCACTCTCTCAGTTCAGGAAGGCTATCAGTATGTAGATGAATGCAGATGTATCCCCTGTCACACCCAGCCCTTCCTGTGTGGTGGCTGCATAGAGGGTGTGCACAAAGTATAGCTACCACCCAGGTCAGACATGTAGTGGAGAAAGGCTGCAAAGGGCACAGATCAAAGTATAGAGGAGACAAATGTCAATTTTCTAAAAGCTGCATTTCTAAAATAGTAGTGTCAAATTCATTTTTTCCATTAAGGATGATTTATCATTACTATTCCAAGTCTACCAAACATCATAAAGCTACTCCTTTCGGATCAGGAATTGACACTTAAAATGTATATAAGGAAATCCCCAATGTTGGCCTATGGAAGGGGGAAACATCAGTTACAACACAGTCATTACATCACACTGCTTTTACAACGCAGCTGTTACAACGCAACTGCCTTTACATCGCATGGCATCACAACACATGCCATTACAACGCATGTCACTACAACGCATGCCATCACAACGCATACCATCACAGCGCATGCCATTACAATGCATTATAAGGTAAGTAATAGAGATTTTTTAGTTTGGGGGTAGAAAGGATAAGTAATGTTTACTCCTACACTATCTACCACTTACCCTACTGTTGTACTCACTGGAGTGGGAATAGTAGTTTTTACCCCTACACTATGCACACTTACCCTACTGTTGCTGTAAATGTTTTATGCATTGTAATGGCATGCGTTGTAATGGTATGCTTTGTAATGACATGGGTTGGAATGGTAGTTTTAAAAAAGCGATGCAAAAACTGTGTTGTAAAAGCATGTGTTGTAATTTTTTGTGTTGTAACACCCTATATTCATGGAAGGGGTAGGCCTCATATCAGTGAAAAACTAATTTAGTAGTAGTAGTAGTAGAAAAGCTTTATTCGATTTTTGTAAATTAAAAAAATCATAAAAGCATCAACATCAAAAATCAATACACAAATACATATATAAAAAACAATACAATGAACGGAATAAGTAACAATATTTACAATGACTTTAGGAACATGATAGAATTTTCCTTTTTAAAAAGACACTCTTTAAAAAACTAGTCATAGTTGCCACACAGAGTTAATCATTTAAGAGCTGGAGATACAACAAAGCAGGACGACAATGTCGACATGGGCCATATTTATTCAAAAGGGGTTTGATCCATCGGACTCTTTCATTATGATAAAAACCACAGAAACAGATCACATGCAATGTTGATTGGTCAGATCTCCCATCACACGGACAATTAATACGTTTTTTTGACCAATCATTAGTTTGAGGGAAGGACACTAAGCTGTAAAAAATATCAAATCTAAATCTGGTGAGTAGGTACCTATCAAAGCCCCTAAGACACCAGATCAGGTAAGACTGCATATTAACTGAGGTGAGCAAAGAATGGTGCCGCAATACCGTAACTTTGTTCAACTCCACCGCTAGCCTCAAGGATTCCAAATGAGCCCAGCATTCTTTCTTAAGGGCTACCCTCGTTATCCTGCATAGCCCCTTCGGTTCAATGTAATACTCGGGTTTGCCCAAGTCAAGGCAAAACTTTCGGATGTAAGTTAGCCATGGTATTTTATGAGAGTTATCGAGGGCCATGACGTCAAGAATGATTTCTCTGTTTAAAGCTAACTCGTCTGCAGTCCAGACCCTGTGCCAGAGAAGTAATGGTTGCATTGCAATCTGGTCACTAATGTGACGGACCCCCAGCTAGGCGTGGCAATTGTATACAGAAGTACTAGGCGGAACAGCTAAAATAAACCTTAAAAAAGCATTTTCTACGGATTGTAGTTCTCTAGAATCAAGAATGCCCCAGACGCCTGCCCCGTATATCGCTGTGCTTACACATTTGGCAGAATAAATCTTAAGTAAAATAGCTGGAGGTCTTTTTCCCATTTTACGCGAAAAGGCCATAAGTGCTGCTGTGGCCTTTTTAAATGACAGGATTCTACTACTAATTGCTGGACCCCAGTGTCCAGCGCCCTCCAGAACTACTCCCAAATATGTGAAAGTTTTAGTGGTCTGCACTTTATCCCTGCCAGCAAACAGTTTGCAGGTTTTGGACTTCCCTCTGGTGCAGACCATTGCAAAAGTTTTCTTTACATTTAGAGACAGGCCCCTGGAATCCATAAAATTAGTATACGTGTCTAAGGCTAACTGCAGACCCCTCTCGGTTCTAGCCATAATAACGGCGTCGTCCGCATATAGTAGGGACACTACTTGTTTAGAGTTGATTCTGGGTGAATCAGTAACTTTGGACGCCAGGACCTCTTCAAGATCGTTCGTATAAAGATTAAAAAGAAGGGGCGCAAGGACGCACCCTCTTCTCACCCCTCGTTTCACATAAAATGGTTTGGTACATTCACCACTGACACCAAATCTCACCCTTGCCCTAGCCCCGGCGTAAAGTTGTCTTAAAAATGAGATAATGGGCTCATCTATTTTGAGTTTTTCCAGCACCTCCCATAATCGATCGTGCCTAACACAATCAAACGCGGCGCTAAGATCGACAAATGCCGCATAAAGCTTTCAGCCTTGGCCTGTACATATTTCCCTTGAAGGAGTGTGAAATTTAAAACCTGTTCAACAGTGCCCATCCCTTCTCGAAAACCATACTGGACCTGGGATAGGACTCCTGCATCTTCAACCCATGATGATAATCGGTTTAGGACAACCCTTCCCACAATCTTCATAAAAGAATCAAGAAGGGAGAAGGGACGATAACACGAAGGACTCTCTCTATCTCCCTTCTTGAAAATGGGAATGATGATGGAATCGGACCAAGTTTTAAGGAGGCCCAGCTCGCCACTTGCATCCATCACTCTTTTCAGGATAGGGGACCATAAGTCTACCGAATGTTTAAACAAATCAATAGGTACCCCATCAATTCCCGGGGCCTTTCTTCCCTTACTCCGCTCTATGGCGGTGGTCATTTCACCAGTTGAAATTCCCAAATTAACTTTATTGAAGGTCCGAGATGCCTCTTTTTCAATGCACTCCATGTCGACTAATTTTAAGGTCTCCCCAGGGTTATAGACTTCTGAGAAGAAGTCGATCCAGGCAGATTCGCTAATGGCGACCTCAATCCTCGCACTATTTAGAGTATTAAAAAACAGTGCATTAACTGCGCGCCAGAATTGGGCACAGTCCTTAGATTGGGCAGCAAGAACCAAATTGTTCCAGGCCTCCTGTTTAATATTTTTCTTACAGTTACTTCTGGACAATCGATAGATTTTTCTGCAATTAGCCACCTCTGCCGGGTCCCTGATCTTTTTATGTAGAGCAGCCTTCAGGAGGGAATGTGCCTTTGAGCAGGCCGCATCAAACCATGAATTAGTCGATGTGCTGGAGGAGGGATCTCGCCCACTCCGGGACAAACTATCTCTGATATTGTGTGAGATAATTTCAAAAGATTTCTGCACATCTTCACTAGGAGTCTCTTCATCTAAACACCTCTCAATATGGGCGAGAGATCCCCTGACAATCTTAATGTGCATGGTCTCTGCGTCATTGTAACTCAATTTAATAGTATACCCGTTAAGTCTGGGCATTTCACAAGATTTCAGCCATGACAGTCTCTCTATCAGGGAATTATGTTGAGCCTGTGGAAATCTGATAGAAAAAGAAAGGGGAAGATGATCACTAAACCCTACCGGATGGGTGAAAAAATCAGTATACCAAGAGGCGTGACTTTCAGAGGCTACATTATAATCTATGGTGGTACCGTGGCCTCTCCCCACAAAAGTTGCACTAAAATCGACACAGGGAGTGCATAATCTGTTTACAAAATTTAAATTAAAAGTTGCCAACAGTTCATTCAGTAAATCCCCCCGTCCTGATGAGAAAAGTGTGGGGACGAAACATCTACACCAGCCCCGATAAATCCGCACCCCCCCTGCTACTAGATCACACAAATTGTGATTAAGATCCCCCCCACCAACAATAATACAATCCCTCCCCTTTGGAATAAGAGTTCTCTGTAAAACCTTGCTCAGTGAAAGAACCGTATCGGTTAATAAACATTTATTCGGGTTGCTATAGATGTTAATCAGAATAATATCAACCTTAGCAACCAACCGAATTGAGAGAATCTGGAAGTAACTTCCCTGGGTAACGACCTTAATTTTCACAACACCCAAAAGGTTGGAGATGAATATGCAAAGCCCCCCACTGTTCCTCCCACGTTTAGATGGAAGAGCCGCAACATAAAAAGTGCTATACCCGTTTAAATGAACAGGATCAATAGACCAAGTTTCTTGGAAACACAGTATGCCATATGCATTGACAAAATCAATCCAGGAGGAATCCAAAGCCCTATCCTTAATACCTGCAATGTTCCAAAATAGAAAGCTGTAGTTGGGAGCTGTTGTGCTATTGCCACGTGCAGTCGGGGGCACGCTGGACTGCCTAACTGCTCTAACAGCAGGTGCTTCCCCAATTGCAGGACCTAAGTTACAAATATTAGCTTCTAAGCCGGTGACATGAGCTTCTGGAATAACAAAATCCGAATCAGTAGAAATTGCTAAACCGGGTTCCACACAAGTCCCTAAAACATTCTCAATGGTTGTTCCTTTACTTTGACCTGCTAAAGCGTCTGGGCCATTATCAAGAGATGAAAAGATTGGAGAATGTATCAAACAGGTCTGTGCTGGAGATTTCCTACTCAGTCAGTCCACTCCCTCCAAGTTGCGCAGGCTTTCATATCGGTTATGGATGGGAATTTGGAACTGGTTAGAAGTCCAAGGGACAGATGGAGCATATGAAGTATTAGAGTACAGGTTCCAATAATCTGAATAGGCCTGACGAGCAGGATAAGCAGGGGTTACAAACTGTGGTGCAATTAGGGGTCTAGGAACATTATGAAAACCTTCTAGATGATGATAACTAGGTCGCCTCGTATAATTAAACTGCGGATGCCTTAGTGGTCTTATTAGTCTGTCCGCTTTGGGAATCCAAGAACTTGGCTTCCTGACCGGACTTAACAAATCTCTAGGATAGAAATAGGGCAAATCTCTAGGGATAATCGAGTTGCTAACTGAAGGGGAAGACCAATTCAGAATGTGACTCGCCACCCTTTTGTCCTTAACACTGATTATAACGATATCCCCTGAAATATTTTTTGGGCTAGGACCCAGCCACGCAAGACATCGTACCATAAGTATTTCGCCATTTAAGTGTGGAGGTAGGGGCCGGTTCTGTTTTAACCAGTGGATGGCTTTATTCTTAAGTTGAAATTGGTCTTCTTTCTTTCCCAGTTCTAAGACTGGAACAGTTGTTAGAATCACTACGAAAGGGGCTGCTTCCGGGGGGAGGTTTACTCTGTGTCTTTTGGGTATGTGAATCTTAGCAGGGTCATCTACGACTAAGGGCTTGGATATGGCACTACCTGTAGTCGGACAGCCCCTTATTTCACTATCCGGCATATTGGCTACATGTCCAGAAGATAATCCAGCAGATGACACAGTGTTTCTGGGCTGTTTATCCTGAGTCCGGGAGGCAGAAGCCTGGGGGATAATACTGGGTGTAGGGGCGAGGGGTTTCACAGTAGAACCCTTAGTGCTTGTATGGGACCCCTTAATAACTTTCTCTAGCTCCTCCAATTGCACAGTTATCCTCTTTAGCCTCTCTACCAGAGGCAGGATGAAAGATCTAAACATTTTCTCAATACCCCCCATAAAGTCTAAACCCTGCTGATCTGGGACGAAGGTAGTGTTCACAGGAGGGGGGGGTGGATTTGAAGATAACTGAGCTGACTTCTTAGTACAAAGGGAGGGCACTGCTTTTTTCTTAGCTAAGCCGGGTCCCTTTCTACGCCTTTTCTTGTGCGGAGGACCGGGACAACGGTGAATATCCACTTCATCCAGCCTAACGTTGGTCTTAGGTGATGGCTCAGTCACTAATAGCAGATCTTCTTTCAAAAGTTCCACCTCGTCATGGATGCTAATTAGCGAGGCGGAAAGATTAATATTAGAATTTGGGGCGGACATGGAATTCGGGGGGGGTATCCCTATCTTGAAGTAGTAGGGGAATACTGGAGTCCAACGAGTGCTCAGGGCTCTTGGAGCCTTCGGCTCTGTCGGGCACCAATGGCGAAGCGGGGAAGACAGGGCCCTGTATGGATCTGTTATTTTTAATAGATTCAATCGAACGACGCCTGTTAGCGCGTCGCTCTGCTAAAACTAGATCCCTATCGGCTGTTAGAGCCGATCTAATGACAAAATTGTCCAGTGTGCCTTGTTTGGCTCCCACCTCCTCAGTTAAGATGGGGGTGGCTAAAGACATTTGCCCAGAAAAATTGGTCAGACCAACAAAGGAAACACAGTGAACAAATTACTAATAGCCTGGGACAAACTAATAGTCAATATCCTAGTGAACACCAACATATTAATATAACAGAAAAGAACAGGGAAACTCCAAAACACCACTCATATACGTTACTAGCAATCGAACGAACAAAACAATAGGGTGCCCAGCCCTGGCTCCTTTGGCCTCTGAGGGCCTCAGAGGGCCCGCCCTTTGCCCGGGCTTCGCCCCGGGCGCCCCCGCGCGCTACCGCACAGCGGTTACCTCTATCAGTTATGTAGAGCTAGGGCGGGTGGCGTGACCGGCAGGGAGAGCGGCCTCAGGTGTTACGAGCAGGGACTCCTGGGAAGTTGAGTCCCTGCTTTGCTACTCGCAGCCCTGCCGGTACCTGGAAACACAGTTCTCTTCAGTCCCGCAAGCCCCACAGCCACGCAGCTCCAAGTGACGTAGCGGGACCCGCGGAGCGGGTCCGGCAAGGCGTTGGACAATTCCTAGTCTCTCGAGGACAGTCAGCAACAGGTAGGATCCTGGGCACAATCCGCTGTCCGCAGGGCGTTCCTTTTTAGTGGAGTTTCCCGCAGTCAGGTAGAACCAAGCAGATTATATCAGGGCGGGGGGCGTGACCGGCAGGGAGAGCGGCCTCAGGTGTTTCGAGCAGGGACTCCTGGGAAGTTGAGTCCCTGCTATGCTACTCGCAGCCCTGCCGGTACCTGGAAACACAGTTCTCTTCAGTCCCGCAAGCCCCACAGCCACGCAGCTCCAAGTGACATAGCGGGACCCGTGGAGCGGGTCCGGCAAGGCGTTGGACAATTCCTAGTCTCTCGAGGACAGTCAGCAACAGATAGGATGCTGGGCACAATCCGCTGTCCGCAGGGCGTTCCTTTTTAGTGGAGTTTCCCCAAAAATTTAATTTAGTTGTTTGGCACTGCCAGGACATACAAAACTTAAAAGTACATGTTCAGCCTTTTAGTTACACAACACCCTGCCCTTAGGACCACTTAGGGCCTACTTAGGGGTGCCTTAGGTGTAATCAAAGGAAAGTTTAAGGCTTGACAAGTAGTTTTAAATGTCAAGTTAAAATGGCAGTCAACTGCTCACACAGGCCCTGCAGTGGCAGACCTGAGACAGGTTTGAAAGGCTAGATCTGTGGGTGGCACAAGCAGTGCTACAGGGCCACTAGTAGCATTTAATTTACAGTCCCTGGGAATATGGTATACCACTATACAAGGGATTGATAAGTACATCAAATATGTCAAACAGGTGCAAACCAATCAAGCTATATTTTAGGGGAGATTGCACATGCACTTTAGCTCTGATTAGCAGTGGTAAAGTGCCCAAAATCCTAAAGCCAATAAAAAGGTCAGAAAAACAAGAGGAGGAAGGCAAAACGTTTGGGGATAACCCTGCAAAAAGGGACATCTCTAACTGCAGGGTAAAAACCTTCTTAGTCTAGACACTCAACCAGTGGACAGAACAGGTGTTACTTGGCATGACCAATCTATTGGGTTCAGCTATTAGTAAGTCTGGAGTGTACAGTTATACTGACTGAAACCGTTGACCTTTTTGTGCCTAGAAGTGCATGCCCTAAAGTGTGATTGTATTGCAGACATTCTTGAAAAGGACACAAGAAGCACATAGGCACCAGTAATACCAAGGACAGTGTACATTTTTGTGAGACTGACTATAATCAGGCAGAACCTTGCATCTCACGGACCTACTAGCACCTTTCTGTGAAAACATGTCCATTATCTTGTAACATCAGGAATGGGAATTTTAAAGAAAGGTGAATGGGACTGGCATGCAGCGCGATCCAGATGGCTGCCTGATATGGAGCTCCATATCGCGTCGGAGATGGCGCTTTGTTTTTCGCCGGTTTTAACCCACATTTTTGTATAAAAATGGGATGCTTCCTTGGCAGAACATCTGGTGAACAACAGGATGTCCTTTAAATCTTCTTAGAAGTTTGCAGCTTTTAGTGACTTTGTGTGAATTTTTCTGTCACCCTCCGGCCGTCATTTTGAATATCCTACCTAGACATTTCTTCTAACTGCATTGGTTATTTCTTCAGGTATTCATTCCTTGACTCTATCATGTTTATTTTTTACCGCTGACTGATATTGTTGGTCTTCTTTATTTGCATTTTAAGACCTATCCCATCTATGCCTATTGTTCATTCTCACAGAAGAACTTGCATCATTTGGGAATATTTGGTGCACCTCTTTATGTACATGGACAAGTAAAAAATGTTCTCCTGGTTTGATTTCACCAGATTCTTCTATCGCTGATTCTTCAGTGGGTGTCTTGCACACTTCTGTCATTATGGCACAATAAATCTCTTCTAAGGCAGTTTCTTCACCCAGACCTCCATCTAAATTGCAATTGACCTCCTCTTCCAAAAAACGCCTTAAGCAGGAACCTCCTTCTCCACTGAAGACAACTCTTCCTGTATCATTGGGTATTATTTTGGAGGAGATAAGAGTGCTGAGACCATTTGTAGAGGAAACCAACACTTGTTTGCAAGATATGGATTGTAAATGGTCATCACTGGATTCTAGAATTTCCATAGTGCAACAACAAGTTGGTGAAGAACAGGCTGCTTCTACAAGAATTTCATCTTTGGAAAAGGCTGTCCTGTTCTTGAGAAAATCTGTTGAAGATCTTGAAAACAGGAACAGATGCAATAACCTTTGTTTATATGGTCTTCTGGAAGGCATTGAGGTAGGAGACCCGGTGTCCTTCTTCACTTCTTTCTCCCGGAACTTTTGGATTTGCCTATATCAACATCTCTGAATTTCCAGAGAGCACTCAGATTGGGCCCCACCTATCTTCCTCTTCTCATTCTGAATGCAGCCAGGAATAAGAAACATATTGGTTTTAGACTGTTTTTATCCCAGGATGTTTCTACAGCTATTGCCAAGAGACGGAAAGAGTTCCTGGAACTTCGATCAGCTTTGCACAACTTAGGGGCTCGTTATGGCATATTTCATCCCTGTTGTTCAAGGTGACTTTTCAAAACCATACATCTACTTTTGAAGACCCGGCAGACCTTTGGAAATTCATTTATTCTCACTCTGCTACATCCATGGAGACTGCAGGTCCATCTTTTAACACTGGACTTTTTGTCTCGAATTTGTTGCTAACTTATTTCTAACCACTACATTTACTTCCTCTGCAGGTTGTTATTTTATGTTTTTATCCTTTTAGGTCACATATTTTTCCTCTATTATTATTACAGCTCATCTGTTTTACTCCGCATTCCCTCCGCTGTTTGTTCAGCTTCCCGATGTGGTGCATTTCCCTCCATTGGTCGTGCTGTCTTTAGTGTCTGTTGCCAGTCCTTGTTCCTTTTTGTACTCTTCAAAAGGTATGTATTATAGTCGTCAATCCGTATTTGACATGTACTGTCCTCTCTTTTCGTATCTTTTTCTGCCTCTTTCCTTTTCTTATTCCATCTTTCATTCCATTTGTGTTTTGTTTACTATTCTCCTTGTACTCCTCTACTATTGTTAATTATGGTGTTTCATATATAATGTTACTTTTTTCATTCAGAGTTGCTTCATGAAATGTAAAAGGTTTTATTAATCCGGTAAAGAGGCAGAGATTTATCTCACATTTAGCCTCCTACAATCCGGATTTAGCTTTATTGCAAGAAACTCATTGGACAGAAACTGAGGCTCTCAAGCTTAAATGTAATTGGGTTGGTTTAGTTCTTATTTCTCCCACGAATACAAAGAAGAACGGTGTCATTATTTTTGTACCATAAAAAGTTGAAATGCTCTGTTATCACACAAGACATAGACACTGCTGGTAGATGGATTTTGGTTAAACTACTCATTAATAACATTTCTTTAACTATCTTTAATGTATATGGTCCGGCCCAACCGGATGACACTTTCTGGCCTACTACTACAAATAAGTGTATTCAACACAAAGATTATTTTTTTATCCTTGGAGGTGATTGCAACCAGGTTATGGATCCCTTTATTGACCGTAAATCCCAGGTACGTTTTATTCCCCACAAAAAACTCATAAACAGACACAGCTCGTAGATGCCTGGAGACTATGTAACCCAGATCAGACAGAATTTTCTTTTTTCTCCCCTACACATGGTTCCCTGACCCGATTACATCTTTCTCTCCGAATCCTTGGCTCAAAATCTCATTTCTTCTTCAATTGAGCCCATTTTGATCACGGATCATGCTCCGGTGTTTGACGATTTTGATTTGCTCCATTCGCAGCTCAAATCTTCTAGGTGGAAATGTAATAATTTCCTTCTACAGTTTTTTCCTCCCCTTCACTACCTTTGCTGAAAATTTATTTTCTTTTAATGAAAGTCACTCTGTATCTCCTCCCTTGGTGGGTGACAGTTTTAAGGCCACTGCTCGGGGCTTCATCATTGATTTTGAATCCAGAAAAAAGAAGCAAACTCTTACTCAACATAAAGCTCTTCTAACCAATATCAAACATTTAGAACATCAATTTTATACTTCCTCATCGGATTCCAATTTACAGAAGCGTTTTTTCTTTAAAATGTCTTTATTGAGTTTTGCATATAGACCAGAGAAACGTAACAAGCGGATTTTGCCAATCGACAGTCCCGACAATTCTTATTAGCCAAACAGACAATAATGAAATAGCAGTAGCACAGTGCATTGATTGACATCGACATACCCATTAGTATAAACAGTGTGAGATCTATATTCCAGACATAACCAGGGCCAGTGGGAGTTAGGCCAGATCTCGTATGAGAGTGTCATCATCCCTCAGGCGGAGCTTCCGCGTCAGTGTCATTGAGAGCAGCTTGTGCTCAGTCGCCTTAAACTGAACTCAGACAAGACGGAGGTCCTCATCCTCGGACAATCCCCTACAACCTGGGACGACTCCTGGTGGCCCTAGAGGCTGGGCAGCGCACCGACCCCCTTGGACCACGCATGCAACCTCGGATCCATCCTGGACCTCCTCCTCACGATGACCAAGCAAGTCAACGCCGTCTCGTCATCATGCTTCAACATCCTACGCATGCTTCGTAAGATTTTCCGGTGGATCCCCGCCGAAACCAGAAAGACGGTCACCCATGCCCTCGACACTAGTCGACTGGATTACGGCAACACCCTATACCAGGAACTACCGCCATACTCCAGAAACGACTACAACGCATCCAGAACGCCTCCGCACGCCTCATCCTCGACATTCCATGCCACAGTCACATATCGGCCCACAAGAATCACCTGCACTGGCTCCCCATTAACAAGAAGAGGATCACCTTCAGGCTCCTCACCCATGCACAGAAAGCACTCCACAACAGGGGCCCCGAATACCTCAACAGCCGCCTCTCGTTCTACAGGCCCTCCCGTCAGCTCCGCTCAGCCAGCCTCGCCCTCGCCACCGTCCCACAGATCCGCAGAACCACCGCCGGAGGAAGATCGTTCTCCTACTTGGCGGCCAAGACATGGAACTCCCTCCCCACACACCTCAGAACTACCCAGGACCACCTCGCCTTCAGGAAGAGCCTCAAGACCTGGCTCTTCGAGCAGCAGCAGCCCCCCTCCTCCAGCGCCTTGAGACCCCCACGGGTGAGTAGCACACTCTACAAATGACATGATTGATTGATTGATTGCTAGGAGGTACGGAGAGGAGACCAAATGTAGAGTCGGCGTGAGGAGGGTGGGAGGAGCTCAGCACAGGTGTGCAATTGATCTTGGCAAAATATAAGGTAATTTAGCCAATGTTTAAATTTGGGCACCCTCCCTCTGCCCCATCTACTCACCGTTTAGCTAGCAAGAGTGCTAAGGAGATATATTTCAAAATCGGAGCAACCAGTGCCCCTGTAAATTCCAGGATAGCAAAAAGTGTGTCCTTTGGGAAGTGTTGCCCAGTCATCTGTCCAAGCGCCTCCAGCACCTCTGCCCAATACCGTCGGACAGAGGCACAGTCCCAGGCAAGGTGTCGAACGTCTGCCCCTTCTCTCTGGCAGCGGTCGCAGCGGTCAGTGTCTCACAGGTGAAAGCGCATTAGTCGTGCAGGTGCGTGATAAAGCTGGTGTAGGTATTTATAGTGAGTAGTGCGCAGTCTGCTGCTGGCTGATATTTTAGCAGTCTGCTGGCAACAGAGGGACCACTGTTCGTCAGTAAGGGGGGAGTCAAGTTCTTCCTCCCAGTGCCTTCTGGCCGAGGGGGGTTCATGGGGGCAATCTGCTTGAGTGTGGCGGTACAGCAGTGACACTATGTGTATGGGAGTGTCCCTATGAAGCAGGGCGTGTAGTGGAGTCATGATTGGGGGTTCTTGTGAAAAGCATGGGATTATAGCCCTAACGCCCTGTTGCAGTCGGACATAGAGGAATCGTTCCGGAGGGGTGGGTGGAACATCATCAAAGAATTCCTCGCTGGTGCGAAACGTGCCGTTGGCTTATAGTCCTCCCCAAGTCTGGATGGAGAGTTTCCGGAGGAGTTGGCGACAACCATCCTCCCGTTTGACCGGAAGATCGAGTCTGCCCTGTAGGGGTAACAGAGGAGAGTACATTATGGTTACGTGGCAACGGCGGGCCATATCCCACCAAGCACTGATGGTGCATTCCACTGTGGTCGAAGCAAGGTGTCTCAGGGTAGCTGGTGAGCTTAGATAGGCGGAGCTTGGGGTCGGGGTCATGTAGGCGTCTTCGATCACTAAGTGAGGCATGTAGGGGGGTCCAGCCAATAGGCCGCATAGTAGGCCTGTGCACAGCTGAAGTATAATTCCAGATCCAGAATTTCGTAACTGCCTGCGCTAAAGGGTCGAGTAAGGGTATCCCAATGCAATCTAGTTTGTTTCTCTCCCCAGTTGAGACAAATGAGTTGAATTTTTAAGGCTTTGAAAAAATGCCTACTGGGGGCGTAGGGGAAGCAGTTTGGGCAGGATAACCAACTTTATCATTGAAGCTCTTCCCGTCAACGAGAGCAGCATGGCAATTCACTTGGTGATTTTGTCCATCAAGAGGCTTAGTGTACACCCGTAATTGGCCGCCATCAAGTCGCTCCGGCCGCGGGCTATTACTATATCTAAATAGGTGGCTGTGTCCTCGCACCACCCAAGGGGGTAGAATGGTGAAACCCTTGGGGTGGCGTCTGTAAGGGGAAAGATCTGGGATTTCCCTGAGGTTTATGTTGACCCCGGAGAGACGTCCAAAGAGGATAAACAACCTGAGGATTGGGTTAAGGCTGTCACTCGGATCGCGAAGATAAAGGGTGAGCTCATCAACATATAGGGAGATTAGAATTTGTCTCTTGGAGTATATGAGTGCATGGTCACGGTGGTGCTGGCGGATTTTAGCCCCGAGGGGCTCAATCACCTGGGCAAAAAGGAGGGGCGACAGAGGGTACCCCTGCCTGGTGCCTCTGGCGATTGGGAAGGGAGAGGACCTGACACCATTGATCAATGTGATGGCCTGCAGACGGGTGTATAGTAAGTGAATCCATGCCAGGAATAGACTGGAGAAGCCCATACGCCCAAGCACGAACGCTAGATAATCCCATTCCAGGGAATCAAAAGCTTTGGTGGCATTGAGAAAGACAGACACCGCGGTTGAGTCTGGCTCAATATCGTGAAGAATGGCAAAGAGGGTTTGGAGGTTGTGGGAGGTTCCCCTACCGGGCACAAACCTCGACTGGTCGGGGTTGCACTGAAGCAGTCATAAGGGGGCTAATGTGGTTTGCAATTAGTTTAGCTAAAATTTTAGCGTCAGCATTAATTAGGGAAAGCGGCCTACATGAGTCACATTGTGCAGCCGGTTTTCCCGGCTTGAGCAAAGATATTATAAGAGCCTCCTGCATAGTTTGAGGAAGGATACCTGTCTCCCTGGCCTCCTATTAAACCTGACGAAGGATGGGAAGGAGGCTGGAGCGGAAGGTCTTAAAAAATTTAACATTTGTCCGTGAGGCCATCAGGCCGGAGGCCCGGCCGGACTGCAGCTGCATAAATGCAGGGATAATCTCCTCATCTTCAAAATTAGTGGGAGAAGCTTCTTTTGGTTATCCCCAAGCCAGCCAGTCGCTGTGTCTTGGAAAAAAGGGGTGAAGTTAACAGGCTACGTCCTTTGCGATGAGTACAAAGTGGCATTAAATCTTTCATAAAAGTTGAAGCTATGTCCGGAGTGTTTCTGTGCAATTGGTCGTTTTCATCACTGATTTCGAGAACGGTATTGGAAAACCTGGGTGTACAGATAAGACCTGCAAGCACCTTGCCTGGCCTCTCCCCCTCGTAGCGTTGGGCTTGGTGGTATTTTCCCCTAAATTAGCATTCCCTGTCTGCCGTCTCTTGGTATTCGGTGAGCAGTTCTCTCAGACGCGATTGTAGCTCTGGGGTGGGCATGGCTTGCATGTGTTTCAGCGTGTCAGTTTCCAACTTGTGGAGCGTGAGCATATGTTCCTCAGGATCCCGCCCCCTTAGAGATGCAGATCCCGCGAACAGTGACTAAGAAAACCTCCCAAAAGGTGGAGTATTGTGTGACGGAGTGTTCATTGCGAGGGAAGAAGTCAATTATTTTTTGCTCAAGTTCGGACTTGAATACTAATCAAGTAACGCATGTGTGGGTAGCCGCAAGGCTACCCACACATGCGGTATGGTGACTCTTCGTGAGGGGGGCAAGCATGAGAAGCACTGGTGAATGGTCTGAGTAGGTGCGCCGGAGGTGGGAGAAGTGGGTCAGCCACAGCTTTAGTCCTCTGGATATGAGCCAGCTGTCGATGCGTGACCAGGAGGAGTGGGCGGTAGAAAAGGAAGAGCCTGCTCTGTCGTGCAGGTGAAGATGATGCCAGGTGTCAATGAGGCCATGTTCTGCAGTGATGAGAGTGAGGAGGCGCTGCGCATTAGAGTATTGGTGGGGTTGCGGATGCGAGCGGTCCAGTGATGGGTCAAGCGTGATATTAAAATCTCCGCCTCATACTACGTGTGCCGAGCCAGTGTTGAGGATCCTACCCCAGAGAACACAAAAGAACTCTGGGTTGTCCATGTTCGGGCCATAGCAAGTGGTGAATGTGATGGACTGGGAGGCCCGCCTACCCCACAAGATGCTGCACTGGCCTAGTGGGTCGGTGTAGGAGCCAATGGATGTGTAGGAGAGAATGTGTTTGATAAAGATGGAGGTACCGCGTGCATAGCTGGAGTACAAGGAGAAGCAGCAGCAAGTAGCCCAGTGGGCTATGAACGAGGTTAGAGTGGAAGAGCCGAGATGTGTCTCTTGGAGCATGGCGCAATGCACGTTGTGCCTGTCTAAGTATGCAAGGATGTGTTGGCGTTTGCAGGGGTCTCCAAGGCCTCTCACATTCCATGTTAGAAGATTAAGGGGGTTAAGGTGGTTTGCCATGTGGTATGTCTGAAGTTTTACCAGGGTTGGCGAGGGCTTGTCAGGTGGATCAGTTGTATGTGCCGGGTGTATGTATGGCAGGAGTTGATGGACCCTCTTCTTCTGGCCCATGGTGATCAAATCACCACTGTTCCGTACGGGATCTGGTTCAGGAGGCAAAGCGAAGTAGCGTAGCAGGCTCAGCAGGCCGCCCGTTGGTGAAGTGCCGGGATGAAGGTCGGAGGTAGGCGGAGCAGAGAAGCAGCCTCGGGCTTGTGCAGGCTCTGCGGGTTCTCCAGCAAGCCAGCGGCCTCGGAGCAGAAGGCTAGTGAGAAAGCAATGAAGGAGGGCCAGACTGCTGCAATGGGGAGAGCAGATGGGTTTCAGTGGGCCCCGGGCCCAGAGAGCATGGATGGCCGAGGCTGCGGTCCCCACCGAGGGCTGGCAGGCCGAGGCACAGCATGGCCTGAAGGTGCCCTGTTGGCGGTCAAAGGAGCATTCTTCGCAGCCCGGTATGGGCAAGGGATCCGGGCAGCAGTACCAGCCCAGGGAGTAGCAGGCGAGTGGGTTCTCTAAATGGCTGGAGCAGTTCAGGCTCAGCAGGCGCTCAGCACGGTGGAGGCCGGGCGGGTGCAATGCAGGGGGTTAGACTCAGGCGGCCACTGCGGACAGAATGTCGGCCACGCCAGGCTCTCAGCGGGTCGGGAATGGTTGCAAGAAAGGTTCAGTTAGGCCAGCGGCGCCAGTAGATGGCCTGGCAGCTGCTGCTGGAGGGTGAGCACCAGGCAGAGCAGGGCTGGGCCTCCAGGGGCAGCGCACTCACCAGTCAAGTGGGACGTAAGGCCTCAGGCCGCAGGGTAGAGGCAACTGGTTGTGGAGTACAGCATTCGGTTGGAGAGCTGGTCTGCAGGGCCATGACAGGTGGATGTGGGCCCTGTGTTTCGCAGGGCGTGCCGCACCAGCCCGACAGGTAGCCACCCCGGGCGCCGAAGCCCCGATGCAGTGATCAGTCTGTGAAGGCCTACGTGATCACAGTGTGCAGCAGCAGTGCAGGTACAGTATGGGTCTCCCGGCCCGCGTGGTTGTTAGCAGAGCTGGGCCGTGAGGGCAGCCACCATCTTAGGTGATCTGGCACGAAGAACTGCACAAGTAATTTTTGGAGTTTAGAGGCTGTTTTTGCGACCACTGTTTCAGCATCGGGCAGCAGGCGAGTTACGTTGTCCAGATAGTGGCATTTGCAGCGATTAGGGGCCACCGATGCGCAGGATATTGGAAGGATTGTGCCCCGAGCAGCAAGAGCCTCATGCAGGTGCCATCAGCTTGTTTGGCACCCTCTAGCACCCACTCCAATTTCCAGAAGCTTGTCCGTGCTAATCTAGACTTTAAAATTAAATCTCTACTGATAATGCCTCCTCTGTTCTACTTGGAAGTAGTGCTCGGTATTATGGGGATGAAACAAAGTCAGATCACTCCTAGCTAACTATCTCAAATCTATGAAGGAGAGGGTTTTGATAGACTCCATTCAGTCAACAGATGGAAAACATATTTTCAAAGATTAGGACATTCTAGATGAATTTACAAAGTTGTATCAGAATTTGTGTACTCCAGAAACACTCACATTGGATTCACCTATTGATACTTATTTTAGCAGTATTCCCGCCCACCCCCTTCTGCAGACCTTGACTTTACTCCCCTAGATATGGAACTTTCGATCCTGGAAATTTCTACTTCTCTGAATTCCCTAAAGAATTATAGATCCCCTGGTCCTGATGGATTTTTGGTAGAATTTTACTCACATTTTTCAAATTTGCTGTTCCCCAAAATCTTCAAACTTTATTTTGCACTACTGGTAAGGCGAGTGGTACTTTCTTAGAGGCCTTTATATGTCTTACTCATAAAGAAGGTAAAGACACTAAAATTTGCTAGAAGTATTGCCCTATATCCTTGATGAATGTAGACTATAACATTTTCTCTAAATTGCTAGCATTACATCTTGAACCTCTCTTACCACATTTAATTGGTCCGGAACAGTGTGGTTTAGTCAAAGGCAGATTAACTTCTGTTAATTCTCTGCTATTTTTTTATGTTTTAAATAGGGCATCTACTCCATCCTATCCTTTAGCTGCTGTCTCTATTACGGTAGAAAAGGCCTTTCTTTGATAGGGTGGACCGGTCTTTGCTTTTTAAGGCGTTCAATGGCATAGTTTGGTTCTAAATTCATTTCCCTTATCTCATTACTTTACACAACACCTACTGCGTCTACCATAGTTAATGGCCTTGTTTCACAAGGTTTTTCACTTCATCGTGATGTCCAACGGGGTTGTCCACTTTCTCCTCTTCTATTCATCTTATCCCAGGCACCCTTTCTAACTCATAGCCGCATTTCTCTGAATTGCTTTATGGGAATCATCACCTGAAGCTTTCTGCATATGCAGATGATATCTTACTCTTTATATCTAACCCAGAAACCTCTATTCCCCCGTTATTACAAGAATACTCAGATTTTTCAGCAGTGTCAGGTTATAAAATCAATTCTGACAAGACAGAGATCCTTCGTATTACCAAATTTTGCCTTAAGCAACATTTTGACTCAACTGGTTTTCATTGGAATAGCTCTAGAATTAAATACCTTGGTATATGGTTCACTAACTCCATTTAGGATTCAGGTAAAATAAATATGAAAGAGGCTTTTGACCGTATTTTGAAGCTTCTTTCCTCCTGGTGTCCTCTTTTTTCTCTCTTGGTGGGGTTGCCTTGACTCTATCAAGATGATGATCACTCCAATTATGCTATATTTCTTTTCAATGATCCCGGTTCACATTCCTTCCATTTATTTCAAAAGAATCAACTCATTTCTTTCCAAATTTTTACGGAACAATACAAAATCGAGAATTTCTTCGTCTCATCTAGAAAGCCGAAATCTGCCGGAGGAGTGCATTTTTCAGACTTTCAATTATATCATAAAGCTTTTTGTCTTAATCAGGCTTCTTTTTGACTTCTTACGGATGCAACTCCCTTTATCCTTTATGGGTTACTATTGAATGTCGTTTATTGGTCCCTTTCTCCATCAAAGAGATTCTTGCATTTATCGCCAAGACTATTCTCACATCTCTTCTGTTGTTTAAACACACTTGCTCATTATTAAGGCCTCATTGTCAACCAAAAATAATCTCCATAAATACATTTCTACATTCTCCTCTTTGGTATAATCATCTCATTACCATTAACATTATACGGCTGTTTTGGAGTTCTTGGAGGACTAAAGGCAATATCTGGGTTCAGGATATGTTTGATGGCATGGTCTCTGTTTTCATTTCCTCAATTTCAAGCCACATTTAAATGTCCTAGCTTGTTTTTGCACAGATTTTCGATACTTATGGAAGTGATTCTGGATGCTTTTTTACTACCTTCCTTCTGAAGATTCCTTTTCTATACAAGACCCACTCCTCAGAATATTGTTGGTACTCCCAAAAGCCTCCTTGATTTATAAATACTTTTACTCCGCTGATCCAGAGCTAGGACTAAGATGGAACTCGCTTGGGAGACGGATCCGGGTTGTGAATAGAGCATTGATTTATGGAATAGAATCAGGGCTAGGTCGTTAAAAAATCTCTAGATCTGGATCTACCACTCAATCTATATTTTTTCTATATCACAGACTGTTTTTTACTCCCATCTCTATAGCTAATTTTGCACACACTAATACTAAGACTTGTTGGTCCTGTGATTATCCTTTGGCTGACTTGTCCCTTTTACTATTCTCATGTCCCCAAAGCTTTTTCTGGTTACAAATTTGGTCTTGCTTTTCAATTATTTTAATATATATATTCCTGCATCAAATGTTTTTCTCTTTGTGGGGAGTTTATCAGAGTGATTAGGCTTATTATCTCATGAAAAAGGGTTGTTTGGCCTGATGTTAGCCTTAGCTTTTCAACAAATTACATTAAATGAGAAATGTTCAAACAAACTCTCAATCAAATCTTGGTGGGATACTGTATGTCACTATCATTGATTGGATATTGCTTTTGCATCCTGTTGTAAATCACATGTAAATAGACATCTATTTTGGTTACCACTTACTATTTATTTAAATAAGATTTCAATTACTCATGTTTCTCTTAATCGTTCTGAAAATTTCCAACCTCTGTGATTTCTATTTCTTTGCCTTTTTTCTCTTTGCTAACCTCTAGCATTGTATTATTCATATGAGAATGAGTTTATTATACCCTTCTTGTTCTATAGAGTATTATTGTTATTTGATACTCAGTTGCAGAGCATATCCTATTTTCCCCCTTTTTCTTTCCCTCTCCCCCTTCCTTCCTATATAATCCTTAACATGTAAACAGCTTTCTGCTATGTTTTATTGCCTATTTGTATTTCATATGTTGGTTATTATCTAACTTGTTATGTTTTGGCCTACGTTTTAGGGGTAACATTTATTCAATAAAGCTTTTTAAACTTAAAAAAAAGAAAGGTGAATGTATCAGAAGACCACCGCAAAACAAAGTTATATTACTTTGATTGAACCCTTACCATTGTTTGAAGACACAATATTAAAAACTGACCGTTTGGCAAAAGATAATTTAGTTTAGAAGTAAAAAACATTACTTTTAAACGTAATCTATACCATTATTGGCTTCTTGATACTTTCATTTTATTCATTTAAAATGATCATGCTAAGGCATTACTATTGGAATATGGCATAACCCCAATATTTTGCATCCCATTATATCCGCGGACAATTATATTGTATCTGTTACATCATTCCCTCTCAAAAACACATTTGCAAACTGCAATTAGCTTTGCACCAGGTTCTGTCGGACCTGTGATGACACTGCAGGACCATGCATCCCAACCTATTCTGCGACATGCTTTCTTTCTCTGCTTCTTTCTTTCTTTTTCTTCGTTGTTTCTCTCCTCTCAGTCTTTCTGCTTTTCCTTTGTTCTATTTCCTTTGTTGTTCCCTCTCCTTTTGTATCTCCTTTTTCTTCCATTTCTTTTTCTCCCCTTTCTTGATTCCTCTCCTTTCTAAGTTGTTGCTGTCTTTTTCTTTTTTTCTTTGCATCCTTCTCGGATTCTTTCCTCCTTTCTCTTCCTTCTTCTTTCATGTCCTGCCTTCATTCTCTGTTTCTTTCTCTTTCATGTTCTTTCTCTTTCTCTCTCTATTGTTGCCTGTCTACTTTTTCTCTTCTCTTCAACTTCTTCTGTCGGTTTTTACCTTTTTTCTTACCTACCCTCTGTTTCTTTTTCACTTTCTTTTTTTTCTCTTTCCTTTCTATTGCCTGCTCTCGTGTTTTTTGGCTCCTTTCTCTCTTACATACACTTCTATTTTTTCTTTCTCTTCCTGTTTTGGACCTTTCCATATTTTTCCTGCTTTCTTTTTGTGTCCTTTTCTACTTCTTTCTTTTACTTTGTTTCTTACTTCATCTACCTTCACTCGTTTCTGTTTAATTTTATCCGTATATTGTTTTTCTTAATACTTTGTTCCTCTTTCTTTGTCTTCCTCTTTCATTCTCTCTTTTTTCTCTGCTCCTTTCATTCTTATTCTCCATTGTATATCTCTGGTCGTTTTCTCTCTTCAGCTCATCCTCTCACTTATCTGTTTCTGGCTCTATTTCTCTTTTCAATTCTGTCCTTTTTATCTTTCTCTGTATTTCTTTTTCTCTCAATTTCTTTTTCCTTCTTTCATCCTCTACTTTCCTTTCTCACCAATCTCCTTCTGTCTTTCTTCCACTCGGTTCTTATTTTTGTCATATCTTTCTTTCATTTTTCTTTCTCTCCTTAATTTCTCTCTCTTTCTCTCCTTCCTTCCTCTTTCATTTTCCCATTTCTTTCTTTCTTTCTTCCTTTCGTTCTTTCTTCCTTCTTTTTTTCTTTCTTTCTTTTTCTTTCTTTCTTTCTTTCTTTCTTTCTTTCTTTCTTTCTTTCTTTCTTTCTTTCTTTCTTTCTTTCTTTCTTTCCTGATTTTGTTGTTAGTTTCTTAAAGAAATCTCCCCAAGCATGAATTTGTGAGTCATGATTGCCTGACAGCTACACCCTTTGTGGGCGACTGCATAGATATGTTTACTTGCAGAGCGCATGAGCATGAAGTTTGCATGAGACTCTCAGAATGTATTGCTGCTAATGATCCTACAAAAGGGTACGATACTGGTGTTAAAAAAAGTAAAACTCTCGTTTGTGGGCATCAACAAATTAACTTCAGGATAATTATCCAGATAATTGAAGTCTTTTTGGCTCTAGTTCTGAAAATGAGAGCAAAGTCAGTGACTATACTCCACTATACTCCATGTCAGTGAGGCCATGTGCCCCTATCAGACACTCACCTCTCAGAAGTAATATATAAACAAAAGCAAAGGGGCACACTTTTTCAGGAACGCCCTCAAGACCTCGCTATTCGACTGACCGGTTTTTCGACCGACAGGAGCTACATCCCCCCAGCGCCTTGAGTCCATCACGGGTGAGAATCGTGCTTAAAAACCCCTTATTGATTAATTGAATAAATCCTTAGAAACCCCACAGGTGCCACTGCTTTGATGCCATTATGGTCTATGCTCACTGGAGCATAGTAAGGGTTAAGTTACAGGCCTTTATCATCAACTCTTATCTAGTCCCCCTTTTCGGCAGCAGCTGAGGAAGGATTTCAGTGGTCAGAGATCAAAGACGCCTGCATGACAGAGGTATACTACTACATCACTAGGTAAGCAAATGTAAGTATAATAGATGCATATAATAGGTACTAGGTTAGCTTAACGATGTAAAGGTGGCAATGATAATAATATACTTAACATGCCGATGTACTAGTAGGCCATGTGCTTAATATAATATAATTGTAGGTCGATATAATTGACTTCAATATTAGTCACACACAACTTTGGAATAAAAAATAAACATAGAGCACCAGGTTTACCTTTATTTTCTTCCTCTTTTTCATCACCAGCTTTAAATGCTCTTGCGGCTGTGAAGGAAATGTGTACATGTAAGTTTAATTGTACAATTTTGACTTGAGTCGTGTCTCTAAATATTAAGTTTCTCATATTCTACATGGTGACTTTAAAAAAGCTACACTTTAGCTGATAATGTGAAGAGAGTTAATGATAACTAGGATGCTACGATTAAAAAAAAATCAAACATATACCCAGGTGAAAATTCTATTAAAAAATCAATTCAAATATAAAATTGGTTGAAAGATGCGCTCTTTTCTTATGCAATCCTATTTGTCATTCTTCATGCATGAGTTCAAAGAAGATCCTGCCCATGTGGGCGTATCTTTTCTCTCATTTCAAAGTATATCAGAAGTGCATTATGGTATTAGCAGTCTTCAAAATATGACTTGAAACCTCAGTGGGTAGTGCTGTCATTTTATTATGAAAATTGTTAAAACCCCAGTGGGATGAGGAACGTATGAAAACTCAGTCTGTTGTACTTATCACGCTTCTCTGCTAAAGCACCCCTCTCCCTTTGCAATGGCGTTATGTGGTTCGAACGCCAGGGTTCATTATTATGCGGCGGGCACATCCCCCCGTCGAGCAAAGCCACTATAAATCCACAAAATAAGGTTGCCCCAGTGAGGTTGGCCTCCTCATTTAGGGGAATGGTGCATTATATTATGGATAGTGAGAGGGAATTGTGTCTAATATTCACTTTCTTGTGTTCTTTGTTTTAAGTGTGAACAACAGCATTTCATATGGAACTTCCACTTCCAGTATTCGACTGGAATCATTACGAGTGCCCTGTTATTTGGTGCAGTAATACCACACAGCCTTTAAATACTCATGCTGCAAGGTGCAGTATTTAGCAGGTGGGATACTACCGCCATATTCTGAGTGCTGCACAGACTATTGTGGTTTTTTTGCCCAAAGTTCATCACGTATTACCTACTGAAACTTGTACTAAGTGGAGGGTACAGCAGCCATTGTTTTATTAGATATTGTCATACCCCAATTCATGCTGGTCTGGTTTGTTTGAGATTCACAGCCAAGAAGGCCAGTTGTGTTTTGTTTCTAAGAGATTGCAGGTTAAGAGTGTGAAGGCCTGAAGAAGTATTGCTGTGATATGTCGATCAATGGGTTTGTTGTGTAATTTATGAGAAAATGTACACCATATGAAATATGTTTTGGATGTTCTGGTGTGTTGATTTACATTATATAATTAAAAGACACAAGATATTCATTTTCTTCCAAAGTCATTGCGTTTTTGTTCATTTTTCAATGCAAGAAATAGTACCGGATCACAAAATAATTTTGACTGGCGTTAATATATGGTTTGGTGGTATGTAAGGCAGTACTACATACAAATACCTATTACCATAGTGTTATAAAAGCAGGTAGAGGTGAGAATTGATAATCTGTGACACGAGCGCTTGACATATCTGTTGTGCTGCACTTTTTTGTGGTGCTGATGTGGTGCGTTGTTTTGTGCGCTGCTGTGTTTTTGTGCTACATGATTGTATAGTGTTATGTTGCGTTGAACTGTTTTTGCTGTGCTTTGTTTTGACTGTTTTGTTATGTTGTGCTTTGTTGAGTTTCTGTTATGTTGTTATTTTACTTTCAGCCGTGTTATTGTATAGTGTTATGCAATGATTTTAGAAATAGAAACAAATGCTAATACATTTCCAACCAAAATCGTCAGTTTCCTTTCAAGTTTCACTGATAAGTAACTATTTACCACTGGATGGGGGTGGTAAAATAGCGTTACACTATATTTTCACCTATTCAAGATTCCTGTCTACTCAGAGGCCCTGTTTTAAAGGAAAAGTTTGAGGTAATATAAATTTTTATGCTCAATTGTGTCCCCTACTACGTACCCCAACGGCTCCATGTACGTGCTTAAAGTGCATGTAAGTTCCCTCCACAACCCGCTATGAAGACGCAAATACATTTGCGTCCAACGTTAACATGTCCTCTTTCAGATCCGCCATGAATGGATCAATAATTCAGTTCCTAAGTATGCCGTGCCACCGTCTTTACATGGTGCACTTTCATGTTTTCATGGCTCTGGCGAAGGCCCTGATTTCTGCCATCGAGCCTTTTCCTGACTTCGGCCTCTGAAAACTGCAGCCTGGACCTGCATCTGCATTCCTGAACTTTGATTTACTCCCTGCGTGGCAAGTGGTGCCCGGCTCTGCCTGACTGCCTGCCAAAACTGTATTCAGCCTTCAAGTTATCTGCTCCGCTCCTCGAAAATACATTCTTGTCCAGTAGTTTAGGTAAACATTCCCCCAGCTGCAGAGTAAAGGGCCCGGCCTTTCTGTCTCCATGTAAATAATTCATAGCTCCTGTTACCATGGTAGGCCCATGGCCCCTCGCATTACACGTAGACACATATGCACGCATTAGCAGTCAGTATAGAATAGCCTCTGCCCGAGAGACCTTTCCTTCTAGATAATACAGTTCTCCAAACACAAAATACCAGATATGATTTAGGAACAAGTCGATCTGACCCACCAGACTTCTGTCTCTAATCCTAGCGCTAAATGTCAAGTCCCCTTCACCCTCCAGTTCCACGTCAGTCACACGTCATGCTGCTGCGCGCGCATCTCTGCCATATATTTCTGCTGACACTGCAGGATTCTTCTAGGGATCCACCCACTTGCGTCACTTCTATGACTGAAATGCTGAAATGTTTTTTCTTCTATGTGACGTTTCTGGCACCCACCTCCGTGTACACCCTTGTGCACGCCTTCTGATTACATATTGTTACGCACATGTTTCTTATCTTGTTTCTTTCAGCTGTTACGCCTTCTGAACCCATCACCACTGTAAATGATACTATATATACTGTGTACTGTTAATAAATCATTGTACATGTCCATGATTCCCTTCCTGAATCCTCGTGGTGATGGATCATGCTACCTGGTTCGAACCAATTCCATTTTATGGAATAAAACCCCTTAAACCTCAGATGCCACGGACTCTGTGTCTCTTATTTTGATTGAGCTATTTTATTGAACTTTACCACATAGAAATTAAGTACCAGGTAATTTTATTTACCACATAAATTGGCACCCCAGATGGGACCCTCCCCCACCTTACGCGCCGGCGGTGCGTTGCAGGCCTAGTCCCCTGCCGCAACCGGACGGACACTCATGCGCATCCGCAGGATTTCCTGTATCTCCCTCAGGCCAACGGAGGTGACTGAGACTGCGATCGACACCCAGACGAGGCGGTGAGGAGTGCGGAGGATCCCGACCCGAGTCCAGCCGAGAGTGCAAGGTCCGAGGTGTCTTGAGGCCCACCAGTTCCGAAGTTCCGAAGTACCTACGTCACGAGTCGAGTCGAGTCCGGTCCAGGGTCCAGCCCAGTGTCGAGTTTTCCGAGGCCTTCTGTTCCGTGCTTCCCGGTGAGTACCGTTGCTGGGGACGCATCTAGACGGGTGCATTAGTTTGCCCCGGTCGAGACGGGTTTGGGTACACAGACCCGGTCTGCACTGTTTAGCAGTGTATCTGTGCTGTTTAACAGTACATCAAGTAAATGTTACTAGTTAATATGTGGTTTTCTGTTCGAAATGTTTAAATGTGTTTTAATGTCGTGGTATGAGTGATTGTTTGATCTGCATTACTGTGTATATTGTATTTATGGTGTTCGAGTTCGAGTAAGTATCAAGTATCAAGGTTCAAAAATGCCGCTGTTCAGTAAGTTACGACAGATAGGAACTAGAAAGGGGATTCTAGAAGAAGCAGTGCCTGTTCCACCTAGGGACACTCCAGGGCACTTTATGTACCACAAGCATGGCTTAGATGCCATACTGTACTTAGACTTGTGGGTCGATTATACCAAACACTTAGAAGAGAAATATAGATGGCCTGTTTCAGGAACATGGGATGCCGAGTGCATCATGAGAGTAGAGGAAGCATTATTGAAAAAGAAAGCCCGACAGTCACAGAAAGACGCCATAGAATTATGGCGTAAAGAATCACATAGACGTACAGAAAAAGAATTCAGAAAAGTAGAGAAACATAGAGAAGATTCAGAAAAGACTCGAGAAAACGAATTAGTCAAGGAAGGTATACGAGTTCGAACAGAACAAGTAGACCGACAACTAAGTACGCTTAATAATGGCATGTATCCAGTTCGGGCCGAGGGCCTGCCCAAGGCGGCCCCAGAAGTACCAAAGAATCTGCCCCCTCCATTGGTTCCGACTAAATTGCATCACAAGACCGCAGCAGAGATTTTTCTTTCTTCCTATTTGGATGATGCAGCTCCAGCTTATACTCATGCACCTGCCCATGTACCCGTCCCACATGTACCTGTACCCCATAATCAGCAGCCCCCGGGTCCGCAACAGCAGGTCCCTCCTGTCCCGAATCCTGCACCCCCTATAAATACGCTTAATCCTTTTGGGATTGGCCTAGTTCAGGTCCCAACGCAGCCAGGTTATGGTCAAGCCTCCGGCTCAGGAGGCGCATCAGGAGGTTTTCGAACCCCGCCGCAGTTACATCGAGTGACAATGAGAGATTTCGCAATGGCGCGGACACCTAAAGGTGCCACAGCAGAACAGCTCAGACAACAGCTTACAGATTGTAGATACGACACGGTGCCTGGTACGTCAGGACCCATGTTGTTAGCGTCCTTACGCTTAAGACGAGTTACAGATTATCTGATAATGTTACCAGAAATGCCAGAACATCTAGACAAAATGTATCACTTTATTAGAACAGGAGAAGGACCCGAGAGTGTTGGTGACGCCATGTCACGTCAGAAAGTTGAGAACAAAGGTTTAATTATGCGATTTTTGGTTAATTGTTTGATAAGAGAACAAGATCAGGCAGGATTTCCACAAAGTGAGATGGATAGATTGAACAGATGGAGTCAGAACATGGCTGAGGGTAAACATGATAGAGAGAAAAGTATACATACTATGGTTAGAAAGATCCGTAAAGAAATCATAGATATACATGCTCGTCGAGAAACAGATGAGCCACTCGAATCAGAAGATCTAGCCTCCTCCCAGGAGGAGGATGAATCAGAGAAAACAGTAGAAACATCGCAGCTAATAAGTCAAGACACGATAGCCTATGTAAGTAAGGGTAGATCCTTTTATAAAACGTTATGCCCAGAAAGCAAGCGACTTTTTCACTCTGCTATGTCAAATCCGAAAACGCCTGAACATCTATTTCAGGCTACCGATAAAGTACTTCAACATCGGATGGGGTACCATGTACTCAATTCTATGGATGAACAAGAATTAGCCAGGTCAGCAGTGCAATGGGCTGACAATTCTAGTATGTATAATGATGATACAGTAGCGCGAACCTTTTTGAATCTGTCCCCAGACGAACAGCGACTGGCTGGTATGTACATGATACAACACCTTCTTTTGTTGTATAAATGCCAACGTTCTGATCCAGGTCCCTTATCTGATGTACTAATAGAACTACTCATGAATAAATGGAGAGGTCTAGGTACCGATCTAATTAAAGTAATTCTAGAACAGCGACACAGATATAATGCTTTCTTGAATCCACAGTTTGTTTCAGCCCCACCCCCGGAAAGGAAAATGTTTTACTTCGACAGACAGAATCCCTTACGAGAAGTACATCCAGTCCAGAATGCCGATGACACCCTTAGACGTGTATTCGTATACACACCGTTATCTAAAATGGAATTATTGGAAATGAAGAAAATAGTACCTAGTCATGATAAAGATCCAGCAGGTTTTCACCGAGAAATAAAAGACATGTTACTTATGGGAGACTATACCTATCCCGACATTATGAAAATATTGAAAGTATTACTGCCTGCCGGTATTTACGAGAAACTCAAAGAAAAAGACTGGGAGGTGGGAGAGCAAAAGATTGATTGGGCTGCATTAGAGAATGAAGAAACGACTCGAACCCCAGGTCTAGGGCTTGGGGACAAAACTAAAGCATTACCAGGATTGTTAGTACAGGTTTTGCCAAGATTATTGTCAACTAAAAAGGAAGACTGGGGTGCAATCTCAGCCTGCAAACAGAAACCCGATGAAGACACTAGTGATTTTTATTCTAGATTTGAGAAATGTTTTATTATTAATAGTGGCCTGAAACCAAGTAGCGAGTCATACCCACATCTTTTTGTAACGAAACTAGTTGAGAATTCCTTGCCTCAAGTTAAGAATCGTGTATTAAAAGTCGAGAGCACATGGCAAGCAAACACGCCTTTCCAGATGTTACAAATGTTACAGTACCACCAGAACAGAATTAGGGAAGAACATGATCACGAACAAAGACGCATGAAAGACACGAAAATGAAAATGTTAGTTGCTCAGTCAGTTCCAGCTGACAGTCAGAAAAAGGGCATGACACAGTCCAATAATTCAGCAGTTCCCGTTAAAGGGACATGCAACTACTGCAAACAGCCAGGTCATTATATAAATGAATGCACTGTTTTAAAATACAATATAGCAACAGGTAAAACTAAGGAGAGACCGCGTCCTCCTAGACAGGATCAGGTCCAGCAACACGTACCACAGAATGTACAGCCTATGCATGCTCCACAACAGACAGTACAGACCGTAGCGGTACCCCAGCAACAGCCAATTGCCTCAACACAACATGCAACTCAGCAGATGTACCAGTATGCACAAACTGACTATCCCGAGTATCAGCGATACACATGAAACAGCCTAGAAAGGGAAGTTGGCTTGACTCTCATTGAGATTCCTGTAGATCAAGAGGGTCCTTATGTACATAGTCAGGTATTAGGGAAAGATAGAAAGTTTTTGATTGATACAGGGGCAAGCAGAACAACGATAAGTCACGACGAGGTTCCAGGGGCACCCCTCTCAGGCTCACAGAATGTTTCCCTTTGGTTTTTCAGGAAAACCTATTGTTAATGAAGTATCAAAACCAGTTCCTCTAGCAGTTGGTCCGTTATCACGAACTACAGACTTATTGCTTACGAAATCATGTCCAGAAAACTTGTTAGGTATCAAGACACTGAAGGCTCTAGGAGCAGTCATATGTTGTTCTCCGGAAGGAGTTAGATTATTTTTACGTGACTTTAAAGGTCACTATGTGTTGAGAGATATTGATCCCAGGTTACAGAATGTTCCTGCACAGTTATGGGCACAAGGCCCAACTGATGTAGGTTGTATGCACATTACACCATATCGAGTTACACTCAAGCCAGGAGTTGTTTTACCCCGAATTCGACAATACAAGTTACCCCCAGATGCTGTAGTGGCTTTACTGAAAATCATTGACGAGCTCATTGCCCAAGGAGTGGTTGTAGAGACCGACTCCAATATCTGTAATTCCCCTATCATTCCGATTCTTAAACGCACTGATCCGAGTGCACCTCCAGTTTATCGATTAGTTATCTATTTACGCGAATTGAATAAATGTATTGTACCACAGTATCCTGTGGTCCCAGACATATCGTCTTTATTGACTGCAATTGATTCTGAAGCCACGTTCTTTACTGTAATTGATCTGAAGAACGCCTTCTTTAGTGTCCCCATTGATCGGGATAGCCAATACCTTTTCGGATTCTGTTTAAATGGTCGAAGCTTCAAATTTGCACGCGCACCTCAAGGATTCACAGAAAGCCCCAGCATCTATAGCCAAGCATTGAAAAGACAACTTGACAGTATCCACATGCCTGACAACACTGCCCTACTCCAGTACGTCGATGATCTGTTGATCACCGCTCGAAGTGAACACGAATGTGAACATGCATCACTGACAGTCTTACATTTCCTGGCTGATAAGGGACACAAGGTGTCCCCTTCGAAGTTACAATTCTGTGTTCAGCAAGTGGTATACCTTGGGCACTTGCTGTCCAAATGGGGGAGACAGCTAACACCCGACCGTATCCAGTTAATTGTAAATATGTCACAGCCCAGAACACAAAAGGAGGTACGGGCCTTTATAGGCCTCACTTCTTATTGCAGACAATGGATCCCTCAGTATGCATTTCTAGCCAAGCCACTTATACAGTTGACAACACAGGAGGCAGCGTCATCGACTGTCCTCCCTTGGACTCAGGAACATACACAGGCTTTTGACGAATTAAAGAAAGCTTTATGTCAAGCACCTGTTTTAGCGACACCATGTTACAGCAAACCTTTTACACTTTTTGTCACAGAACGTGAAGGTACTGCATTGTCGGTCCTCACTCAAGACCAAGCAGGTTCACACAAACCGTGTGCCTATTTTTCTAGTACATTAGATCCAGTAGCCCAGGCTTTGCCTGCGTGCTTGAAATCAGTAGCAGCAACAGCTCTAGCAATCAGACAAAGTGATTCTATAGTGTTAGGACACCAATTGACAGTACAAGTTCCACATTCCGTGGAAGTTCTTTTAAACCGAACACAAACTCAACATTTGACTATAGCACGACTGACAGGATATGAATTTACATTGTTTCAGCCACACATAGAAATCAGACGCTGTAACACATTGAATCCAGCTACACTTTTGCCATTAAATATGACAGACCCTTTGGCACATGATTGTGTTGAAGTTGTTACCATTACGACGAAACCCAGACAAGACTTGACAGACACCGCATTACCAGATCCAGACCTGACACTTTATGTGGATGGTTCATGTATGAGAACAAGTATAGGAGAGTTAGTGGCTGCATATGCAGTAACAACAGAAACTGATGTCATAGAAACACATCGTATTGACACCCTGTCAGCCCAAGCGGCAGAGCTCATTGCTCTGACCCAAGCCTGTATTCTAGCCAAGAATAAGAAAGTTAACATATACACAGATTCCCGTTATGCATTCGGAGTTGTACATGACTTCGGAGTCCTCTGGCAAGAACGAGGTTTTTTAACTTCACACGGTGCCAAGATCCAGCACGGTCCCCTCATTCAAGCTCTGTTAGAAGAAATACATTTGCCTACAGCAATAGCCATCATGAAGTGTAAAGCACATATTAAAGTCACTGACAACATTTCCCAGGGCAACAACCTGGCAGACCGAACAGCCAAGCTTACAGCACAGACTCACACACCTGACTTGACAAAGACAATAGTCCCGACGCCAACTCATTGCATGACAGTTAAGGATCCCGCCCTAGATGTAATTGACATACAGACACATGCTACACCAGACGAAATCAGGAAATGGACTGAACTAGGAGGGATCCAGACAGAACAGGGATTGATGACGAAGGGAAAAGCCACATGGTTTCTCCCCGACTCTATGGTTCAAGTTATCATTAACACAGCACATAGTCCTGCACACCTAGGAGAAAAAGCCATGTTGGACAGCATTCAAAATCTCTGGTTCAATAAACATTTACGAGCAGCAGCAAAACAGAAAGTGCGTACTTGCATGATCTGTTGTCAGTTCAACCCAGGTAAAGGCATTCCCGTAGAGCAAGGTGGATTTCATCCTCCCGATCACCCTTTTGAAGTCCTCCAGATGGATTATATCCAGATGGAACGTTGTCGAGGATTTAAATATGTCCTCGTAGTTGTCTGTGCACTTTCCCGTTGGACAGAAGCCTATCCAGTCCCAGATTACACTGCTCCGACCACAGCCAAGCAGCTGGTACGTGAATTTTTCCCACGGTACGGTTTGCCCCGTGTCGTGTACTCAGATAATGGACAGCCATTCTCGTCCGAGTTAATGAAACTGGTATCACTCCTGCTCGGCTATCAATGGAAGTTTCACTGTGTCCGACATCCCGAGGCAGCAGGTCTCGTGGAACGTCACAATCAGACTCTGAAAATTCGTCTCGCCAAGATTTGTAAAGAAAAGGGCGTAGACTGGATAGTTGCATTACCCGTTGCCCTCTTCTACATGAGGATGGTAGCGCACTCGAGAACAGGGCTATCCCCGTATGAGGTGGTCTTTGGCAGGCCACCGAATATGTGGGGGACGCCTCTGCCTAGAAAAATCACAGATGTTGACTGTAATATGCTGACAGATTACCTTGCCTCCTTGATGTCTGCACTACAATCATGTCGGTCACAGGTTGCTGCAGCTTTTCCCGACAACACCGATGTAAAGCCACATGGGATCATTCCGGGGGACCTTGTTCTCGTCAGGAACTTTGATCGGAGGAGTCCGCTGGAGCCCCGTTGGCAGGAGCCGAAACTTGTCCTGCTAACCACGAGGACTGCAATCAAGGTCGAGGGCCGCAAAGGGTGGCTCCACTCCAGCCACGTCAAGATATTTCATGGACTGCTTCCAGTTACAGACTCTCAGCCCTCCCCCTCTAAGGACTGCCCAGATTTCAGTGACTCTAAACTTCCCCTGATAGAGAAAACTCCGTCCGAGGAGTATAAATCCAAACTAAGGTCTAGCAAGTCAGACAGTTTAATTGTTTAAGTCCTCCCCTAGGTGAATCGGTTAAACCTGATTCTGACATGTACCCGTTAGACCCCGACAGAGAGAGAGATAGACAGAAACAGCTCAAGAAACATGAATATTGTAAAACTCTCCGCAGTCACTGTATAGTGACATTATTGATTATGTTTTTTCTGAGCTTTATGATTATTACTGCAAGTATACTGTTAAACTTATACTACCCTATATTCAAGCGTACACATTCTTCTTCAAATGTCACTGTCGAGCACACTTTCAGTGAACTGCCCCCGCATGAATTGTCATACAGACTTGCGCTGCGCAACAATACATTCATTAGTATGTTACACTGAAGTATTTCGGGGTTCCCAAGGCCTACACGCTCCAGAGATTACCCACTTACACAAGAACTGTTGGCACGGAAACTGTAAAATGCAAAGAACAAGTTTATTAAAACCCCATGGGGTGGTGGTACACTCAAACAGCACCCTTCGGTAATGCAAGAGGTATCACACCGAACACCGGTGTGACCCCGTTTATATACAGTTTTTTGGGGCAATAAAAGTTTAGGCGGCACAAGTTAAGACATAGTTTTAGAGACATATATGGTCATGTTTTGGAATACTGCCAGCTCATTGGAGAGTTTCAAACCCACTGGTCAGTTAGCGGCACATTCCTGAAGGTTTACGGGTCAGTGAGAACTGCGCATGTGTGGCTTGACCAGTACTAAAAATATCCTGTTGCTGGGCAGATGAGAGTGGTCAGTGGAACGGACAAAGGACTAAAGGGCACGTCGGCCACGAGGCCGCTCATGGTCTAAGATGGCCGCTGCAACATTCTAAATGGCGTTTATCGTATATAGCCAAGTTAAGGAGGACAACGTGTAGGTTCAGCTAATCGCTAATCCGAACGGGCCAATTACAACAGACGACCCTTTTAGCGTTTAGCTGAATCTACCTCATAATGAACATAGTCTGGATGTTCGTCCTCGATGTCTATTAACATAATTTGTGTCACCTCTCTGTGTAGCATCATTTTGTCATGGGCAAGAGCTCGTCTCGATGGTAAGCAAGCTGATAGACACATTGAACATAAGGCAGGGCCACATTGGATACACAAACATATAAAGAACATTGCTCCCACAAGTATGCAGAGAATTGTCAACAGTTTCCAGCCCCAAGTCGCAATCATGGACCAGAACCATCCAGAAAATGTCCAAGTTCCATTGTCCGGGTGTATTTCGGCAGCTATTTTATGCAGCTTGGAAATCGCATCATACACAGATGGAGAATTATCAGGGACGTAAACACAACAGCTGCTTCCGATGATTATACATGCCCCCCCACGATCAGCCAAAACAACGTCCAGCACCATCCGGTTTTGGAGGGTGACAATTCTGGAAATCTGCAGTTCTTCGGTAATATTCCCCAGGGCAATAGCAGTGTCATTCGCAACAGCCTCGACAACGCGAGTCAGCCGTCTGATTTTCCGGCTGTTCAATGCAGCCCCCACAAAGGAGAATAGTCCCAAATTGAAATCCACATATTGTTGTAATGCAGTGTCCGTTTGATCAATGTCCTCCAGAGCTACAGTTCGCTTAACTCTGTTCAAAACAAAATCGTGGTACAGAGTATAGTCGTTGTGGTACATCGGAGGGGCAATGAATACAGGAGGTAGCACAAACGATACATAACATGTGCCCAACCACCCCACTGGAAGCTGATGGTACCCCTTCGTTCCACAGATGAAGTAGGTATTTCGAGATGCAACAAATGAAATGTCATTCGGGCTATCAAACGTGAGAGTAATATTACATTCGATTTTCCCCACTGCAATCGTGCCCTTGTTTCGGATACATAAATCGGCTTTTGTGGCAATGACATTTATGACATGAGCACTGGATACATTCACATTCCGTTGATTGCTATATATTCGTGGAGCAGATACATTATCAGGCCTGTATTCTTCCCACTCAAAGCGTGTACCCTCAGCCCGGGGAAACCCATCCTTGTCATGGGAACATACTTTATTCGAACGGAAAAGCACCTCCCCTTTAGTTGGCCATCTCAAAGTAAAGAGGAGGGTGTACCAGGCATTGCATGACCCATTGTGCGAAAACGGGAGTGGAATAAGTGGGGTGCCCCCTCTCTTCTGGTGCCCAGGCAACATTCCACACACCCAGCAGTTAGAGGTATTGGTCATATTATGCGTGTGGTGAAGAATCTGAATGAAGCTGTTATTCAAGTACGTTTGGCGATGGCGTTCTTCATGGAATGGCAATGTAAAATGGAAATGTTCAGACGGTGCCGGGGTAGTCGGCAGCAAATGTTCTCGTACAGGCACCACAAGTTCGACTACCCAGGCTACAACAGCTATCACCACAATAGTTAGAACAAAGAGAAAGGCACCCAATATTTTCTTGTCACGGGATGCCGTTGAGGCCATAGTTCAAGAAAGGTTGTACAGAGTCTCAAGTAGCACGAATTGTTCACAAATTGTTCACAAATTGTCCCAGATACACGTGCGTGTATACCTAAAAAAAAAAAGAAAAATGCGGTGCTGAACTCCGAGGTAGCCGTTGTTTTTTTCTCCGGGCCAAGACGGGTGTCGCTACTCTGGCAGAACTGATCCCCCCCCCTTGGAATTCCCGGTTTCCGTTTCACAAACCTGGAGCGGTAACCAACCAGTCATAAAAAAAAAGGAACAAAAATCTTCTTATCGCGGGCGTAGATTGTAGCGCTCTCTTCCGGTAGCAGATTGGTCCGGGAAGGCTCCCTCCACTTCGGCCGACGTCACAGCTGGGCTCTTTTCTTTCTCCAAGATCTCCTTATAGTCAGTCAGCACAGCAGGAGTCACCAGGTCCGGAGAGACACGGCGACAATGGGTCGAATGCACCCACCGCTTCCTGTTCGTTACTCGTACTGCGGTGCGGGTCGCCAAGAGGACCTGCTCGGGGCCTTTCCACCTGGGCTCCAAACTGCTTGCTCTCTCAAACGAGCGGATCATCACGTGGTCCCCAGGACGAAGATCGTGGCCTTCTCCAGTGGAGTTATCAGGGAGCGCTTCTCGAACCTGTTGATGAATAGAGAGCAAATCATTTGTTAATCGTGCCAAATAATCATTCATCATAACACAAGGCACATCATGTATTAATCGCGGCTTGGGCACCCCCCAGATATTCATGGGGCGGCCAAACACCACCTCATAGGGCGTAAGGCCAGTTCGTGAGTGGGGTACTGATCTAAGAGAGAGCAGTGCTAGCGGCAATGCATCTGGCCACTTCAACGATGTAGACGCCACGATTTTGGCCAGCTTAAGCTTCAAGGTGGCATTGTACCGCTCGACCAAACCTGCTGACTGAGGGTGGAATACAGCGTGGAACTTTTGCTGAATCCCTAACCCCTTCAGTACATATTCCACAATCTTTCCAACAAAATGGGGCCCATTATCGCTCCACAGAAATTTGCAAACTCCAAAGCGAGGAAAGAATTCCTTAAGCAACACCTTAGCTGTTGTCAAAGCCGTATTGTCTTTCGTGGGGTAGGCCTCAACCCATTTGCTAAAAGCACACACCACCACTAGGACGTACTTCAGGTTATTGCAGCGCTCGAGTTGGATGTAATCCATTTGAAGCACTTCAAACGGTGCAGAAGGTGGAACGAATCCTCCTTTCGGAGTATGGGCCCCCTTCCCAGGATTGTGTTGTAAACACACCAGGCAGGTCTGCACTACTCTCTTTGCAGTATTTGCAATCTCAGGATGTTCCCAGACTCGTGTTAAAAGCCGAGTTATTGCAACAGCTCCGACATGGGCCAGTCCATGAGTCATCTGGACCATCGCCTGTAAGTAAGCCGCAGGCAATTTCCACTTCTCCATGTCTTTGCTTCTCCAACAACCTTCGTCATCTAGCACCCCATCTGCTGCCCAAGCCGCAAGCTCAGATTCTGTAGCTGATTTTTGAATATCCCGTATCTCTGCTCTAGCATCACTCCATCTCTCGGCCTGTGATTGTACCACGTACATAGGGGAGCTAGTTCGGGACATAGCCGTCTGCCTTGCTATGCTGTCTGCAAAGGCATTTCCTTGACCCACTTTATCCGTGATCTTTTTATGGGCACTGCACTTCACTATCGCTACTTTCTTGGGGCAAAGCAACGCGTTTAGGAGATCACGCACTAACTCTCCGTGCATAATGTGCTCTCCGTGTGATGTCAGAAACCCACGTTCCCTCCAGAGAAGTCCGAAATCATGGGCCACTCCAAAGGCATACCGGCTGTCTGTGTATATGTTCACACATAGGCCAGCACTCAATTCGCAGGCTCTTGTTAAAGCTATCAGCTCTGCTGCCTGAGCCGATTTTTGTGGTATTCTAGCTGTTTCAACCACCGTCTTAAGAGTCGTGATCGCATATGCTGCGGAAGTCGTACCATCTGGTAGCCTCAAACACGATCCATCAACCCACAGTTCCCCATCCACATCAGGAAGTGGCACATCCTGTAAGTCAACACGACCCTTTGTCTGTTCCTCAGTCAGGAAAACACAGTCATGATGTTTTTCTTCCTGACCCTCCTCGGCCGGGTAGGGCAATAAAGTCGCGGGGTTCAAAGTAGCGCATCTTTTCAATGTTATGTGTGGCGCTAAAAGTGTCAGCTCATATCCTGTAAGTCGTGCGCTCGTGAGGTATTGGGTCTTTGTTTGGTTTAACAGGGCATCTACTGCGTGAGGAACTAACACCAACAGTTTGTGTGATAACACTATGCCCTCACTCTGTCGTATGGCTACTGCTGTTGCCGCTACCGCTCGAAAACACCCAGGCAACCCTCGTGCTACAGGATCCAAAATGGCAGAGAAGTATGCACATGGTCTCTGCTTATCCCCGTGTAACTGCACTAACACTGACAACGCGCACCCATCATTCTCGTGCACGTACAATGTGAAAAGTTTCGTGTAATCTGGTGTTCCTAGCACGGGTGCAGAACAAAGGGCCTGTCTCAACTGCTCAAAGGCTTTCTGACATTCGTCTGTCCACTCAAGAGGCATCGGTGTAGTTTTGGACAATAATGCTAGCAAAGGTTTTATGATATGTGAAAAACCCATGATCCACTGTCTACAAAAAGATGTCAACCCTATGAAGGCACGCACATCTCTCTGCGTGCGGGGGACTGGTGTGTCTAAAATTGCCTGAATTCGATCAGATGTTAATGCCCGCCCCTCCTTAGACAACAGATGACCGAGGTAGGTCACCTGGGGTCTACAGTATTGAAGCTTTTTCTTAGAAACCTTGTGATTGTTTTGTGCCAAAAAGGAAAGCAACGCAAGCGTACTCTGTTCACATTGTGCATAGGAGTCGGCGGCGAGCAGAAGGTCATCCACGTACTGGATGAGCGCCACACCAGACTGCAATTTAAAGGAATCTAGTTGACGTTTCAAAGCCTGGCTGTAGATGCTAGGGCTCTCAGTATATCCTTGGGGAACACGACAAAATCTATACGATTTATTATTGAGCGAAAAACCAAACAGATATCTGCTATCTGGGTGAACAGGGATAGAAAAGAACGCATTCTTTAGATCAATAACGCTAAAAGTGGTGGCTGTCGGTGGAACCAAAGTAAGCAAAGTCGTGATATCAGACACCACTGGGTATTGGGGAATGACAATTTTATTTATTTCACGCAAATCAATAATAAATCGATAGATCTTGCCATCTGAGTCTCTTTTAAGAATCGGTAGAATAGGGCTGTTACAAACATTATAAGGGACCTCCTCCACCACCCCTGCAGAAATCAAATCCTGAACAATATGCGTCAGTGCAATTTCACCTTCCTTCGAGATCTTATACTGTGGCACTCGTGGTAGAGGGGCCCCCTCCTTAACAGTAATGTGTATTGGTGGAATGCGCATCTCTCCCACATCCGTATCTGATGTCGCCCACAACGTGTGCGGCAGAGAGGCCAAAGCGGGAATATCTAAAATGACACAAAATCTGTCAGGGTCAGGGCAATCATCAGGGTCAGGGTAGTTGTCATTCAGAATAACCCGCACTCCCTCTGGAGCGCAGCGTATTGTTGCTCGAAAATATTTAAGCAAGTCAATGCCCAAGATATTATCTGGGGTATGGGGCGATAACAAAAATTGGCCAAAACTAAAGTATTTGTCAATGCATAGTGCAAGGGGCTTGGACAATGGGCTGGGGGAGGGTGTGCCATCAAACCCTACACACGTAATCATTTCGCCAGACAGGGGAGCCCTCGGAACCAAATTTTTCGACAGAGCGCTACGAGTAGCTCCTGTGTCGACTAGAAACTGATCAGTAGAACCCAAAATACCCGCTGTTACATATGGACCTTGCTGATCTACTGGCACTTCAACTGATTCCTTACCCCATCCTACGCAATCCTATGCGTGCACATAATCCTGATGTTCCACATTCTCTCCTTCCAAAATCTGATATTGATTCCGTCTATCAAACGTATTTCGTTCGTCCTGGCCACGGCCCCTCTCCTCAACCTGTCTACGATCACCTCCGCCACCTCTCATTCCAGTATAACCTCCTCTTGACCTTCCACTACCTCGACCACGCTGACTACGCTGTTCACGAAGTACCGGACAATCGTCGGCCCAATGCCCAAACTCCTTACAATAAGCACACTGATCCTCCGCAATGTCCGTACGACCATACGATACGTTACCTCCACCTCGTCTACCTCTCTCATTCCCTCTACCCTGTGTTCCCCGAACCTGTGCCAACATCACCTTCGTTTTCAATTCCTTCGTCTTTTTCTCTACACTTTCTTTAGCCTCCACTTCCTGCCGCTCATAATACTGAGCCATAGTTAACAAGGACGCAGGGGTCGCCGTGGCCCAGGAACTCTCACTCGACTTCAATCGCTTTGCAATCTCTGGTAGGAGATTAGCCACATACTTATCTACAAACAAATGCCGACCCGTATCGTCAGTTAAAGATTGACCACTGTAATCATGAAATGCCTCCTCGAAGCGTGTAAAGAAATCTGAGACCGTTTCATCAAGTTTCTGCTTGCACGACGTTAACATGGTCCAATCTATCTTTTTAGCAGGAACAAGCGTTTTCAATTTATGCAAAATAGCTGCCGGAAGATCTAGAATTAGCTGACAAGGCTTACATGCTGGTTCTCTATCTAAATCTGCAGCATTTATCTCTTTCCATGTCCCCCCCAAAATCGTTTCGTCATTAGTTTTACGAATTTGCCTCCACATATCAGGTGGTAAAATCAGCCCAAAAAACAAATCTATATCTACAAGAGTCATCACACAAGACGATATAGCCCCCTCCACCCCTTCATAAAATGCCGCCGGATTCTTCCGAAGGTCAGGTAAAGAATTTTTCAAGGCCATCACATCTGCTCTATTCCACGGCGTATATACCCAATTATACACAAAATACCCTTTCGCATCCTTCGACAACTTATCATCATCCGTACCTTCCCCTTTTGGTGGAACATACAAAGGCGCGGCTTCACGCATAGGCATAACATGCAACGCAGAATTCTTATCTGAACCACGAAGAGAACACTCCTTAGCCTCCCCGCTATTTCCCGGCTCGGACTCCTTTTGCCTCTGTTTTCGTTCCTGTCGCAACTGGGTTGTCTCATCCCGCAGCTTGATCAATTGCTTGAACAGGTCGTCAACATCTGTAAGATCAAAATCACCTTTAGCTAAATTCTCACGATACACCGACAACACTTTAGGCTCAAGCGTATCAGAAAGTTCACGATATGCGTTTACAACTTCATCCGCCAAACTGGACAGAAAATACATTAATTCAAGATCCGACCACCCTTTCTTCTCTGTTAACAACTGCTCCTGAGTAACACAATGCTTATTCACTTTACGAGCCCAACTACGTAAATGAGCGGACCTATCCGCAGTAAACCTGAGAGCAGATACACCCTTTTGGTTCGACTTATCCTGTCCATCATCCTCGGAATCCGCAGCCGGAGCCGTCGGCAGAACGTACGGAGGCGGTGACCGATCTAACAAAGAAAAATCATCAATTTCATTATTAAGGACAGGATAGAGTGGTCGGCGAATAGGAAATTGACCAGTCGTTTGCAATTTACGCTCCCGTTCCTCCCTTTCTTTCTTCTCCTGAGCCTCCTTTTCCTCAAGCTGTAAAGCCTTATCCCGAGCAGCCTTACGCTGCTCTTTGTCCGCCAAGGCAACCTCACGCTTCATTCGTTCACGCGCCGCTTTCTCCCACATTCGCACACAATCAAACATGTTTTGTCTAGACCTGCGCTGAAACATACATTGCTCCACAAATTGGATTTTACTCAAATCGTATGACCCGTGTAGGGGCCATTGCAATTCGGGATCGGCCTTAGTGTACTTATGCCACAATTTACTGTACATAATAGGGGGGAGGCCAAACTTAATATACATTTCCCTATTTGGAGTCCCCTCTGGGGGAGCCGGCTGTGATTCCGCTAACCTAATTGAGGTACCGTCTCCAAAACAACACATTCCTCGAAGTGTGCTAAAAACAGGCATGTTCGAAAAGTATCACGAAAGCGTGACACCAGGAAAAATGGCACTTACAGTTCTCCACACGATTGTGCCGCTCAAAGGGAAAAAACAAAGTTAGAGAAACATCTCTACATGCCTGCCTATGTGAAGTGCACTACACATATAAGTTCAAAGATCACAAATTCACAATGTTAGCTAACTCAAATCAAAGTTCATAGAATTCGGCAAGCGTCCTCACCGATCACAAAGCACAGATTTTCAGTAAGCGTCCGAAGACTACCTTACCGAACACAATTCGTAGGACTTCAGTAAGCGTCCGAAGACTACCTTACTGAACACAAAGCTTACCAAATACTCAACTGTCCAGGTTCCAACTGCCAAGGTCTTGTAAGCCAAATCAGCCAAACGGCACTCTCTCAGTGATGCGGACACTTCGAAAACTCAGTCGGAGACCGGCGCCACCTGGAAGGTCAGATCGGAAGGAAAGGAAAGAACACCGTGGCAGCCAAGACTCGGGTCACTCGTGGCAGCGCGCGCCCATGGCGGATTTCCAAGCCTTCGTCACGACCTCTCCTTCGGGCATCCGAGTCGCCGATGAGTCCCTTCGTGGTCGCCAATTGAAGTATTTCGGGGTTCCCAAGGCCTACACGCTCCAGAGATTACCCACTTACACAAGAACTGTTGACACGGAAACTGTAAAATGCAAAGAACAAGTTTATTAAAACCCCATGGGGTGGTGGTACACTCAAACAGCACCCTTCGGTAATGCAAGAGGTATCACACCGAACACCGGTGTGACCCCGTTTATATACAGTTTTTTGGGGCAATAAAAGTTTAGGCGGCACAAGTTAAGACACAGTTTTAGAGACATATATGGTCATGTTTTGGAATACTGCCAGCTCATTGGAGAGTTTCAAACCCACTGGTCAGTTAGCGGCACATTCCTGAAGGTTTACGGGTCAGTGAGAACTGCGCATGTGTGGCTTGACCAGTACTAAAAATATCCTGTTGCTGGGCAGATGAGAGTGGTCAGTGGAACGGACAAAGGACTAAAGGGCACGTCGGCCACGAGGCCGCTCATGGTCTAAGATGGCCGCTGCAACATTCTAAATGGCGTTTATCGTATATAGCCAAGTTAAGGAGGACAACGTGTAGGTTCAGCTAATCGCTAATCCGAACGGGCCAATTACAACAACACCATTCCCATCAGACCAGCAATGCTACCAATTGTTGGATATGTGGCCGACTCCCCCCCTATCAGAAATACAAGGGAGTTCTGCCCCTCTTTCCGTACCCGTTCACACACAATGGTTCCTGTGGTGCATGGTTTAGTTTAATAAATTCCTTAGATTCTGATTCCGTAGTTTACCAAGGCAATTGGGTATGGGGAAATCTGAACACTGTTCTGCACAAAGTATGTTTCCCTGACAAGGAGGGTCTTCCCAAAAGGACAGGGACCGATCTAGAAAACGAAGTATATGGATTAGGTAACTTTACACTCAACCTCATGATTCTGAATGTCGAGTCCGAAACCAAGCCAGACTTACCTTCTATGTCAGTATTACCTGTTAAAGGTGAATTATGTGTCAGAAAGAATGGTTCAGTACACCTAGGTCATAGCGAATGTACTACTGTAGTCGAATTTAGTGATAAAGGCAAGTCTACATTCAAAGCTTCCCGTCATTCCTATTTTGTTTGTGGCCATACAGCATACATACGTTTACCTCTAGATTAAGATGGCACTTGTTACATTGCATTCCTTCTGCCACCTGTTTTTCTAGCCCCACCTGACTATCATAGGAACTCCCACCTAGTACATACTAGACACAAGAGAGATCTCCCGATTGTAGACTATACTGAAACAGCATGGGAGCAATATACAGATTTCAATAAAGGTTTCTTTCCCTACTTAGGTACTGTCTCGAATAGTAAACTGATACGTAGATTGACCAGAACCCTTGAAGCAGTAGTGAATGAAACTACTTCCGCCCTAGGCAACTTAACAGAGGAACAGTCTGCTATGAGACTTGTTGTCCTTCAAAATCGTCTTGTTCTTGACGTCATCTTGGCCGATAGGGGCGGAGCTTGTAGAGTCATCGGATCGAGTTGCTGTATTTTCATTCCACAAAACGCACCTTCAGTATATAAAGCCATTACCCGTCTTCACAAAATTGCTAGTCAGATACACCAGAATCCAGGCACCTGGACTTGGTCCGGTTGGTTCTGGAGCGTGTTATCCACCTGGGGATGGAAAGTCCTATCCTTCCTAGGAATAGCCCTTCTCATAGTATTCAGTTGTTGCCTATGTCTACAATGTGGGCCGGCGATATGCGGCTTGTGCGCCACATCATGTATTCCCCATTCAAGTTCAAGTTCAAATTCCCGTCAGAAAAAGGAAGAGCAAATGATGTTATATGAACAAATAGATGGATTAATGAAGATTGATATATCATGAAGGGTCCGTAGGGGACAAGGAGGGAATGAGGTAATATACATTTTTATGCTCAATTGTGTCCCCTACTACGTACCCCAACGGCTCCATGTACGTGCTTAAAGTGCATGTAAGTTCCCTCCACAACCCGCTATGAAGACGCAAATACATTTGCGTCCAACGTTAACATGTCCTCTTTCAGATCCGCCATGAATGGATCAATAATTCAGTTCCTAAGTATGCCGTGCCACCGTCTTTACATGGTGCACTTTCATGTTTTCATGGCTCTGGCGAAGGCCCTGATTTCTGCCATCGAGCCTTTTCCTGACTTCTGCCTCTGAAAACTGCAGCCCGGACCTGCATCTGCATTCCTGAACTTTGATTTACTCCCTGCGTGGCAAGTGGTGCCCGGCTCTGCCTGACTGCCTGCCAAAACTGTATTCAGCCTTCAAGTTATCTGCTCCGCTCCTCGAAAATACATTCTTGTCCAGTAGTTTAGGTAAACATTCCCCCAGCTGCAGAGTAAAGGGCCCGGCCTTTCTGTCTCCATGTAAATAATTCATAGCTCCTGTTACCATGGTAGGCCCATGGCCCCTCGCATTACACGTAGACACATATGCACGCATTAGCAGTCAGTATAGAATAGCCTCTGCCCGAGAGACCTTTCCTTCTAGATAATACAGTTCTCCAAACACAAAATACCAGATATGATTTAGGAACAAGTCGATCTGACCCACCAGACTTCTGTCTATAATCCTAGCGCTAAATGTCAAGTCCCATTCACCCTCCAGTTCCACGTCAGTCACACGTCATGCTGCTGCGCGCGCATCTCTGCCATATATTTCTGCTGACACTGCAGGATTCTTCTAGGGATCCACCCACTTGCGTCACTTCTATGACTGAAATGCTGAAATGTTTTTTCTTCTATGTGACGTTTCTGGCACCCACCTCCGTGTACACCCTTGTGCACGCCTTCTGATTACATATTGTTACGCACATGTTTCTTATCTTGTTTCTTTCAGCTGTTACGCCTTATGAACCCATCACCACTGTAAATGATACTATATATACTGTGTACTGTTAATAAATCATTGTACATGTCCATGATTCCCTTCCTGAACCCTCGTGGTGATGGATCATGCTACCTGGTTCGAACCAATTCCATTTTATGGAATAAAACCCCTTAAACCTCAGATGCCACGGACTCTGTGTCTCTTATTTTGATTGAGCTATTTTATTGAACTTTACCACATAGAAATTAAGTACCAGGTAATTTTATTTACCACAAGTTACTTACTTTCAGTAACGCTCTATCTGGTGGAGATACAGTCTAGCCGCAGATTCCTTAATTTAGAATTTCCTGTCAGAAGACAGACATGAACCCTTTACCCTTAAAACAAGGGGAAAGAAGACTCGATGATCAAAAGGGGTCAAATTCATGAAGAAGTCATTAAATCTATATTGTTTCTGACAAAGATTCATAACTAGAGCTGTCATGCTGAAATCCTAATAGGACCTGCAAAACCCATCTCCAGAAGAGTAGATTGACAAACCCCCCATGTCCTGATTAATTTAGTGTGGACAATTTGTAGTATCCACAATCAGTCAAATGCATATATAGACATAGATATATATATATATATATATATAGTAGGTATATATAGTTAGGACCTAGTTTCCATAGGAAATCCACAACATTCTATTGGGAATAACTTTGGCACCGGTTAATGAATGTACATGATTTTCTCAAAGAAGATGGCCTGTTACGCTCCGCTCCTTCCCTGAAAGTTTTGGGGGATTCGTCAAGTGGGGGCCGAGAAAAAGGGTGGTCCCAAAACGTGTTTTCCCCATGTTATTTTCCATAGGACGATTAGACACGGCTACAGCCCGAACCGCTGAACGGAATTACACCAAACTTGGCAAAATGGTAGGGACTGCTACGCAGTAGGGCCTTTTCAATATTTGGTGAAAACGCTCTTGTGGTTTTTATGAAAATTAACTTAAAAAAATATATATATCTATATGCGCGCTTCGATAGCTTTGGGTACACGTACCAGTAAGCGCACCCGGCGCGCCACGGAAGTGCGCGAGCGGAAAGCAGATTGGCTCTCGGGTGTCTGTGAACATTCCAAACAGTCCGGAGAGTCCGCCATCTTGTGTCTCGCTAGAACCGAGACACAAGAGGTAAAAAACAAAAGGGGAAAACTTTAAAAGGGGGCAGGGTAGAGACCCCCTGACCCCCTAGGTTTTCTCAGGGGGGCCTAGGAGGACCCCGAAGGGCAAAAAAGCACAAGTTACTACTTGTGTAACGATATATCTGTAAGAGACATTAGTTAGTGATAGATTCCTTACCTTAGAATATCCCCAGGCGTCGGACTGGATCCGGAAATTTTTGCGTAGCAGTACCCTTGCGCATCGGTAAGCGTCGTCTGCGGCTCCGCGTCTGTCGTCGGCGTCGTGGAAGCCGTGATGACGTCGTCGGAGTACTTAGACACCGCCTCTTCGTGATGACGTCAGTTCTTACACACAGCTTTTCAGCGCCAGAAACGCAGAGCTATGCTAAAAACCAACACTGGTGCCTTGAAACTAGGGCCCTGAAAGGGGATGACCTTAACCCTAGATATCGGTTCGCAGAACGGGGAGGATGGGTGGGTCGTGAAGGAATTTATCACTAACTAATGTCTCTTACAGATATATCGTTACACAAGTAGTAACTTGTGCATCTGAAAGAGACACGTTAGTGATAGATTCCTTACCTTAGAATAGATACCCCAGCAATACCAACCCCGGTGGTGGGTCTGCGAACCAATAATCACACCAGAAACTCCTGGAGGACGGAACGGCCAAAGAAGCCATCCCTCCGGACTTGGCTGTAAAGGCAATAGTGTCTTGCAAATGTGTGCAGCGCGGCCCACGTAGCAGCCTGGCAAATGTCCTGCAAGGGCACTCCTCGGCCCAAGGCAGTTGTAGTCGCTGTGGCCCGAGTGGAATAAGCCCTCAGCCCTTCTAAGTTCCTTCTAAGCCAAGGAGTAACACGCCTGGATACACAAGATGATCCAGCACGAGATGGTCCGCTTGTTCACCGCTTTCCCCTTCTTAGCGCCCATGTAACCAACAAAGAGTTGGTCATCCACCCGGAACTGGCGTGTGCGATCCAGATAGAACGAGAGCGCACGTTTTGGGCCCAGATGGTGGAGCCTCTCTTCCTCTCTTGAGGGATGCGGAGGCGGAAAGAAGGTGGGCAAGGTGACGGATTGCCCGATGTGGAAGGCCGTGACGACTTTGGGCAGGAAAGAAGGCCTTGTCCGCAACTCAATCTTGTCCGGATAGACTGAAAGGAAAGGAGGTTTACAGGATAGAGCCTGGAGCTCACTCACTCTCCTGGCAGAGGTGATGGCTACCAGGAAGGCAGTCTTCAAAGTAAGAAGGTGGAGAGGACAGTTTGTGAAGTGCCTCAAAGGGAGCGCACGTCAGAAAGGTAAGAACCAAGTTCAAGTCCCACTGAGGCATCACAAAGGGGGCAGGAGGAAACGTATGTGTCATGCCTTTCAAGAAACGGTTAACAATAGGGGACTTGAACAAGGATGGTTGATCAGGCAGCCTCAAAAAGGCTAAAAGAGCAAAAAGGTAGCCCTTGATAGTGCCCAGAGCAGAGCCCTGCTGGGCAAGAGAAAGAAGAAAGAGAAGAACCTCAGAAAGAGGGGCAGAAAGAGGATCCACAGCCTTTGCTGTGCACCATGCCACCATGCCACAAATGTGTTCCACCTGCAGGCGTATACCGACTTTGGGGAGGGACGCCTGGCTGCCAGAATGATGTTACAGACTTCAGGAGGCAAGCCAAATGGCCTCAACTGTCGCCGCTCAATCTCCAAGCATGGAGGTGGAGACTGGACAGGTTCGGGTGGAGGACCGTCCCCTGCTGCTGCGACAGAAGGTCCTCCTGAAGAGGCAGACGAACCGGGGGATTGACTGACATACTGAGTAGCTCGGGATACCAGTACCTTCGTGCCCAGTCCGAAGCCACAAGGATGACTTGTGCCCGGTCGCGCATGATCTTCTTCAGCACTCTGGGCAGAAGTGGTATAGGCGGAAAGGCGTACAACAGACCGCAACTCCAATCGCGACGAAAAGCGTCTCCAAGCGAGTGCCGCCTTGGAAATTCCAATGCGCAGAACTGATGACATTGCGCGTTCTCTTCAGTGGCGAATTGATCGAACCAAGGCTCTCCCCACTGCAGAAAGAGACCTTGCGCCACGTCCGAGTTTAGACGCCATTCGTAATCCATGATGCACCGACGGCTGAGTTTGTCCGCCCTGACGTTCAGAGAACCTGCCAGGTGTTGAACCACCAGGGTCACGCCCTGATGTTCCAGCCATTGCCAGAGGCGCAGAGCCTCCTGGCAGAGGGTCCACGACCCCACCCCGCCCTGTTTGTTGCAGTACCACATGGCGGTGGTGTTGTCCATGAACACCTGCACTACACTCCCTCGGACAGAGGGGAGGAATGCCTTCAGTGCTAGATGAATCACCCACAGCTCCAAAAGGTTGATATGGAGCCGGGACTCCGCCGGAGACCAGAGGCCTCTGATCTCTGCCTCTCCCATGTGGCCACCCCAGCCCTGGAGTGCCGCATCCGTCACAACTACGTGCTCCGGTTGGGGAAGGGAGAGGGATCTGACCCAATCGCGGTCCATGAGCCACCACTGCAGCTGTCTCACAGTGCCCTCCGAGATCAGGACATGGTCGTACAGGTTGCCCTGATGCAGAGCCCGCATCTGCCAACGGGTGTGATGCACCAGAAGGATGCAGGAAGCCATCAGCCCTTGAAGCCGCAGCGTCAACCTAACCGAAACTCAGGATAAAGGCTGAAAGATTGGAATCAGAGACTGTATATCCCAAACCCGCTGTTCGGGTGGGTAAACCCGAAACTGCGCCGAGTCGAGAACCGCTCCGATGAAAAGGAGCTTCTGAGAGGGACACAGGTGTTTCTTCGGCACATGGATGGAGAACCCCAGCTGGTGCAAGAGGTCTGCCGCCGTCTGGAGGTGGTTGATGACTGTCTGGGGCGAGCCCACCTTCAACAACCAGTCGTCGAGGTAGGGGAAGACTGAAACCCCTAACCTGCACAGATGAGCTGCGACCACCGCCATCACCTTCGTGAAAACCCGTGGGGCGCTGGTAAGGCCGAAGGGGAGCACAGTAAACTGAAAGTGCTCGTGGCCTACCGTGAACCGCAGGTAGCACCGGTGGGCCGGCAGGACGGGGATTTGTAAATAAGCATCCTGCAAGTCCAACGCTACCATCCAGTCTCCTGGGTCCAGGGCAGCTAAGACCTGAGCCAGAGTCAGCATTTTGAACTTCTCCTTCTGGAGGAAGCCGTTGACGTTCGTAGGTCCAAGATAGGGCGTAGGCCCCCTTTGCCCTTCTTGGGTACCAGAAAGTAGTGGGAGTAACAACCACACCCTACTTCTGGGCCAGGAACGCTCTCGATGGCCCTCTTGGCCAAGAGGGCCGAAACTTCCTCCTGCAGAAGCCGCAAATGAACCCCCGATACGCGGTGGTGTTGCAGTGGCATGGCTCGAGGGGTCGTCTCAAAGGGGAGGGAGTAGCTCCTTTGGACGATCTGCAGCACCCACCTGTCTGAAGTGACAGTGCGCCAGTGAGAGTGGTGATGGCGAACCCTGTCCCCCACTGGCGTCACATGGGCTGAAAAGCACGGACTAGGAGGGTTTTGAGGCAGATGCTGCGGGGGAGGGTGTGGACTGGCCTCGCCGTTGTTCCCGACCGCCTCCACGGTGATATCCACGGCCGCCACCGCGCTAGATGTTAGCCTGCGCCGTGTGGCTTGGCCACGAAAGGAGCGAAAGGCACCCATTTGCTGGCGCAGGGCCGAGAGGCCCAAGGACTTGGCCGTAGCCCTGGAGTCCTTAAAGCGCTCAAGCGCATGGTCTGCCTTGTCGCCAAACAGGCGACGGCCATTGTCCATCAAGGTGTTTTGGACATCGGCCAAAAAGTTGGCGGACCTCAACCAGGCGTGGCGTCTAATCGCCACCGTCATTGCCATCACTCTACCTAGTGAGTCGGTGGTATCCAGCCCACACCGGATAGAATATCTGGCTGCATCCCGGCCCTCCACAAGGGCTTGGCCGAGTTTGGCCCGTACCTCCAACGGACACTCTGGCAGCAATTCCGCGACCGAATCCCACAGAGAGTGGGTGTAGCTGCCCAAGAGGCATGCAGTGTTGGAAGACCGCAGTCCCAGACTAAGGGAGGAGAAGACCTTTTTACCGTACATCTCGTACCTCTTGGATTCCCTGTCCGGCAGAGCCGACGGGAATGCAGTCTGGGAAGTGGACGCCTGGATGACCAGGCTCTCGGGGTGGGGTGGGTGGGCAGGAAAACTGGGTCGCCCGGGGCTGGGCGGTGGCGTCTGGCCATGTTCCTATCTACGGGCGAACCCGTAGCGGGCTTGGACCAAGTCCCCAAGAGAACGTCGAAGGCCTCATTAATCTGCAGCAGAGGCTCTGTCGGGCATGACTGTGGTTTAAGGACCTCAGTTAGGAGGTTAGTCCTCACGGCTGCGACGGGGAGCTCAAGGCCCAAGGCCTTGGCAGCCCTCATCAACACCACACTGTAGGTTGCCCCCTCCTCCGAAGCCACGGTAGGAGGGAAGACAAAACAAGTGTCTGGAGAGGTGTCCAGACCACTGGCCTCCCCAAGTTCCCCTGTCCAGTCCTCCTGAGACTGACACTCTTGGGTCAGAGGGTCCTCAGACCCCTCCCAATCCTCCTCATCACCCATCTCCTGATACTCAGGGTTTTCAATTAATGGGGCCGGTTCATTGAAGTAAAACTCCCCAAGTGCTGTCGAAAGCGGCGCCCAGCGGCGCCGTTCCGACATCAGAACCAGAGCAAGGGAGGCATCGGGGACGACACCTGACGGACCAACGCCCGGGGGGTTGTAAGGTCCACCGGCGACGACCCAGATCCCGAAGCGGGTCCAGTGGGGTCCCGCGGCGCCGGGCCCGAAGGCACCGGCGGCGTCGGGACCGTGGGGCCCTGCAGCGCCGGGCCCGAAGGCATCGGCGGCGTCGGGCCGAAGCACTCGACGGTGTCGGGGCTGGAGCCCCCAACCCGCTAGGGGCCCCAGACGGGTCCGCTGGGCCTGAAGGCCTCGCGGAGCCCGTCGGATTAGAGAGGGACCACATGGCCATGAGGAAGCGCTCGATCTCCTCCGGCGTTGCGTCTCGCCCAGGGACAGGAGGGTGTGGAGCTGGACGCAGCACCCGCGACTCCGTCGGAGCCGCGTGGGCGGTGTCACCCGAACCCCCGGCCGCATCGCGCAAGCGTCGGGGGGAGTCAGAAAAGCGATGACACCTCTTCGACTTCTTGTGTTTCTTACCTGACGACGACTTCGACCCGGAGGAGTGGTGCCGACTCTCGGAGCTGTGGTGGCTCCGAGCCCGCGACCTGTCCCTCGACCTCCCGTGGGACCGGGCCGACTGCCGCTCCCGTCTGGCTTTCGAAGAGAGGGCCCGGCAGTCGGAACAGGCCTTGTCGTCGATGCCTAGACAAGTTAGACACAGGTGATGAGGATCCGTGACCGACATCGTGCGGTCGCAATCCTCGCAGTGTTTAAATCCAGGCATCCCTGTGGCACCAATCGGAGTCGTAAGACTTCGAGAAGATGATCAAAATGATCCAAAAAGGTACTGCTTTTTCCAGATCTGCACTTGCTGGAGCGGAAAAAAGAAGAACTGACGTCAACATGCGGAGGCGGCGTCTAAGTACTCTGACGACGTCATCACGGCGCCCACGACGGATTCGGAGCCGCAGACGACGCCTACCGACGCGCAAGGGTACTGCTAGGCAAATATTTCTGTATCCAGTCTGACGCCTGGGGATATTCTAAGGTAAGGAATCTATCACTAACGTGTCTCTTTCAGATGCTATTATTTTTTTAATGAAAATTTCTTGGAGTACGCTCAGGGTGCGTTTACATGTACGCGTACATGTGCGTTTACTCGTATGCATACCCTGAGCATACCACAGCCGAAAACAGTGAAAAAGGGGGTCTCAAAACGTGTTTTTACCCATGCAATTTTCCATAGGACATCTAGCCCTTCTCAGGGGGTCCCAGAAGAACCCCAAGGGCCAGCAAAAAAAAAGTTTCGAAAACGCGTACTTCTGGGACCCCCTGAGAAGGACTAGCGGGTGAGGGGGTATCTACCCTGCCCCATTTTCGTGTTTTCCACTCTTGTTTTGGGCTCTCCTGTGCCTCACTTCTCCTGAGAAACAAGATGCTGGCCAACACTTCTTGGTTTGGACAGTTTGGAATGTTGACAGTCGACTGCCAGCCAATCAGGAGTGCGCACAGACCTTTCCGAGCATGGGCTGCATTGTCTAGCTGTGAACACTCCAAACCAGGAAGTTTGGGCAGCCATCTTGTGCTCGGTACACCGAGGCACAAAAGAAGCAGAAAAACAAACGCGTAGAATGCAAAAAGGGGGCAGGGTAGAAACACCTTCACCCCCTAGGGCTGCTCAGCTGGTCACACACGGATGAGTACTATGACAAGGCACGAGAACCACAACCGAACAGAAAACAACAACGGGCTAGACCTACCCCTCAGAACTGGTCCTTTAGCTCTGGGGATGATCGTAGCTCCTCTGGTAGCAGTGATGATGGGGGTGCATCATCACCACATCAAGGACGACGACCTGGACAATACCCTAACCAACAGATGTTTGTACCACCTATGAACCCATATGGCTTTTGGCAGCAACCATATTATCCTCCTGGGTTCGGTTTTCCAACAGGACCCCAGCCTTTTTTATTCAGGGGCAGGGGGAGGGGACGAGGCAAACAAAAACCACGAAGGGGTCCCAGAGTACATTGGGAGGATCCCGTGGAAGAAACTACAGGGGCTGTAACAAGGAGCAGAGGCAGGGGCAATGTCCCCTCAACAAGCCGGACATAACGAATATTGTCAATCTAAGTAAACATCAACTCTCTAATGATGAGGAATCAGTCTTACAAAAGGGTCTGGGTTTTGTCCCCACCCCACAGAATGACCCGTTTACTCTTCAAGCAGAGCTAGCCCAGTTTTTTCGAAAAATTAAACTTAGGGCATTTTTTGGAGATTCAGATACGACCACTACTGAAGTAGATGGACACACTAACCTTAGAAACAAGTCCTGTTTTTCGCCTCCAACCCAAAGCATACCATGTAATGTCCTAGCATTTGAACAGGCTGTTCTCACTGAGATTGAAATGATCAATTTCAGTGATATGAAGGGATTTCAGAATCTCAACAGAGGAGAAAAAGCGGCCTTACAAAGTCTCAAACAAAATCAAGGGATTGTAATAAAGCCCGCGGATAAAGGCGGAGCAACGGTCATATTGGATGCAACCATGTATCATGATGAGTGCATGAGACTTCTTGCAGATAACAACAGCTACGAAATCTACCGGAGAGATCCAACCAATACCCTCGTGAATCGGATCAAAATCATCGTGCATGAAGCCCTCACAAATGACTGGATAACAAAGAATGAGGCAGATTTCCTTATCAAAGAGGACCCTAGGATGCCCAGGTTCTATACCCTGCCAAAGATACACAAAAATGTATCACCACCACCTGGCCGACCTATAGTATCGGGTATAAACTCGGTACTAGAACCTCTTTCGCAGTTCTGCGATTGGTTTCTGAAACCAATAGTTCAAACATCCAGATCATATTTACGAGACACCAAAGATGTCCTCTGCCATTTACGAGATATGGAAGTCCATCAGGAGGAAGACATCTTCATCACTATGGATATAGAAGCGCTTTATACAAGCATTCCTCAGAGACGAACACTTGAAGTGGTTGAACAAATACTTCTCCAACAGGAATGGGCCTATGTTACACCACAACATTTTGTGATGCAATGCGCTGAAATTGCCCTCACAGAGAATTTCTTTGAATTCAATGACATCATATACCATCAGATACAAGGCACGTCAATGGGGAGCACATTTGCTCCCAGCCTGGCGTGTCTATATGTTCGACAATTTGAGGAGGACAATATCTTCAATGACAGCAATCCTTTCTCTTTGAACCTGAAAACGTGGAAGAGATTTATAGACGATGTCTTCATAGTGTGGAAAGGCACCACAGAGGAAGCACTCTTGTTTCTGAATTGGGTGAATGGAATTGACCCCCACTTGAGGTTTACTCACAAGATTGAAGAGAAACATGCCATATTCCTAGACTTGGACATCAGTCTGACTTCTGAAGGAATACGTACCAAGGTCCACAACAAACCTACAGACAAAAATAGTCTGTTACTATATGAAAGTTTCCACCCTAAATCCTTGAGACAAAATCTTCCAGTGGGTCAGTTTCTCAGGATTCGCAGGAATTGTTCAGATTTAACAGACTTCATGATACAAGCAAGTGACTTGGAGAAGAAATTGCTTAATAGACATTATCCAAAGAAGCTGATAAATAGAGCCAAAAAGAGAGCTAGAAACAACCACCGTGAATCTCTACTTGAAGTCACCCAAAAAGAGAAAACAGACAGACCAGTCTGTGTAACTACATTCACTCCTGCTTCTAACAAAATTCAGAACATTATCCGGAAAAAATTGCATATTCTGAACTCAGGCCAGATGAAATGGGAACAGCCACTGTTTGCCTTCAAACGAAGTCGTAACATCAGAGACGAACTTGTACACGCAAAAAGCAATACACAGATGAGAGACAATGAAATAATGCTTTGGGGTCATCAACGACCAGTGGGCCACTTCCCATGTGGTGGCTGCGTTGCATGCCAATTCACTAATGCTGTGAAAGAGGTGGATATAGGTACTGACAGACCTTGGATCCTTAAGAACTTCAGCAATTGTAATACTGAATGTGTGGTATATATGTTGACCTGCCCATGCAAGAAAATATATATTGGCATGACCACAAGGAAGATTAAGATCCGGATCAGTGAACACCGGAGTACTTTCAGAAGACAAAAGGATAACACCAAGCTTACTAGGCATTTTCTGGAAAATAACCACACAGATACAGATCTTAAATGGACTGTACTTGAAGTAATGAACAATGCAACTACGAATCGCACACACGCACTCCACGTAAGGGAACAACGCTGGGTGTTCAGGCTTTATACCTCTAGATCCGGCCTGAATGATGATATTCATTGGCTACACATGAACCAGTGATTAATTATAATCTACAACTGTCTAACACCAGTTTTCCTTAGATTGGATTAAAGAACGTTGCATCTGGTATTTTTCCAAAGAACAATTCTGCATGTTGATTTAGTTCCAAACTCTGCACTTTCATAGACATTACACCTAACATTATTGATTTACTAATGGCCATATAGCAACACGCAATTGTATATGAACCATATTATTCCTGTTGAACACTCCACGTACGCAGAACACTTTATAATCGGCTTTCTGAATCTGTCTAAAGTTGTGTGAGTAACACCCTGACCGAAAAAACATTGTGATCTAATTACACAACAGGCGTTCTTTCCGCCAATATGTGGACAGCTTTGCTTACAAGAAACGCCCCATATTTATGGAGCTTCATGTAGGAAGATACACATGACATCCATGTAAAACTCCGGATGTAAATAAAACCATATCGGCTTCACTTAGCAATTGCTTGGTCGCCATAGCAATGCCGATGACAGCGCACTACGTCAGGCTGTCCCACTGGATACCACGTGATCTCTTCGGATTGGGTAGATTAGGTAAACAGTTGCTTAGTTACCCGTTCCCTCCGTCCTTCACCCATCGGGAGTTTTCCCTGATTTAACTTAACCCGTTTCATCTTCATGTGTATTAAGGGTCATACAACTTTCACGAGTGCTTGCAAAATACTCAGAAGCATTCACGTATTTCATCCAGTCATCATTTTTCATGGCTTTGAAATACCGAACGATTTTTCAATTAAAGAGCAACGTTTTGTAAATACTTAGAAGCAACATGTATGCCGTTCGGTCATTATTTTATACTGCTTTAATAAACCGAACGATGTTTTCCATCAAAGAGCGATGTCCCCTAAACACGGGTCACCTTCTGACCACGCCCTCCCCCAGGCATCAGAACGCGATCAGGCACGCTTTGTGCTGAGCACTCTGCAGACCCAGGAAACAACACGTTATGAGATTGCGCCCACCAGTTAGGCTGCTACCGCACCTGCATCTCATCTCCTCTAGTTTTTCACACTATTTAAACAGCAAACCCGGTGCTGCACTTTGTCGCCGGGGAGGAAATGAGAGCGGTACTACGTAGGTGATCCGACGGGGAATGGCCCCACACACAGTAAGTCTCGATCTTTGCGCCCAGATACACCTTTTATTGACACTGTGATCGCGTTTTAAAACAGATTACAGCCTAAAGTCCATTGTTCACTCCTCCCTCTATAGCGGATGTGACCACGGGGTACCCCCAGAACCCTCGCCTCCCATGGGGCTAATTGCTCCCAACTAATGGGTAAGACTCTTCTGCCCCTACTGCTTGGTTTCTAGTACTTTTTCTGTTAACATAAGCATTCTCTCAATGGGGTAAAACTCCAAATAGAGCTGAGTTCCCCACGTATTTTTCCAAGTATGTCTGAATTAACCTTGCATATATTCAGCACTGTTTACAATACACTTATGGTTTTTTTAATTTCTACAGGTCACTGGACCTTTAAGAGTGGACAAGGACTATAGGTCATATCCACAGAGAGGCACTACCTATACAGTAGGGTAAGATTGGAGCCCCCTAAATTGGTCCTGACGAAAGCCATGTACCTCCAGGACACTATGGCTGAAACATGTTGACCTTGTGTTTGAAAACTCACATAGCGGTGATTGAATATTTGATTTCTTATTCACCGCACTTCTTGCTTTTAAATCCCACATGGTTCCCCTACTAAATAAAGTTTCATGGGGGAATTCTAGATGGCTTTTTAACTCACTATTCCCTTTGGGCCCCCACTCACTTTAGATAAGTGCATCCCTGTCGTCAGGTGTATGCCCGTCCTCCACCAAACGGGGTTTCTGGAGGGCGAGGACTGGCAGATGATGAAGCATGACACCTGGTGGTGTGTGATGCCAGTCCATCACTTTTTGTGAGATGCCCTAGTACTGCTTGGCTATCCACACTAACTTGGTCCTTTTTCTAGAAGTGGTCTATTTGTGTGATACATATTTAATTGGAGGTTGACCCACTTCTAGAGCCCTATTTGCCTCTTGTTCCCTCCTCGGGTCTTTACCCGAGTTCTTGTGGTTTTCCACACAAGGATATTAACATATTTAAACGTTATCCGCGAATCTACAGGTAAGTGATTAGATGTATGTATACATCTAGGAATCAATGAGTGGGGTTTTAAATATTTGTATTGCTGTGTCAATGGATTCAAATATGATACTCTGTATTTTACAAAGAGTGATGAAAAATGTTACTAGTGTATGAAAAGGTGTATGTGATTGTCACGTGGATGATGTCATCAGTGATGTCATCATTGATGTCATTTGAGATGTCATCAGTGATGTCACTGACCATGTCATGAAATATGTAATATGTGACATCATCAGCAGTGGATTGCGGGTGCGCGAAAAATACTTAGTACAACTAACTATATAGGAGCAATTTCAATGTTTTTTTTAAATGCTAATTCCTAACTATATAAGGCCTGAAACCTGTGTTTTTTTCAGTGAATATATATATATATATATATATATATATATATATATATATATATATATATATATATATATATATATATATATTTCCTGTACGTCTCTCCTTCTTCTCCTGGAGCATATAGTGAGGCGCACACAAGGGGGTGATTTCAAAAGTTTATTTCCACAGAAAAATGACCCAACAGACGCGTTTCGGCTACACTCCTTCTTCAATGTCGTGGAGGTAAATATTCAGAACGTATTTATTAACAAATAAAGTTCATTGCGTGAAGAAAGGGGGCAGCGTTCGTGTTAATGCAATTCATTGAGACCGAAAAGGGACAATTAGGTCAGACTTTCCTAGTGTAATTCACGGGGCCATTTTGTAGATTGTCAATAGTTAAGGTGATTCAATGTTAATACATATTAAAAACATGATTATTCATACATAAGTACAGGTATATACAACTATTTACACATGAAACCAACTTGGAGGTCTGTATAGTGTATGTGTCTTTCCCATACTTTAAAACATGCACCAATTAACTTGCGTAATAAGTCACAATAGCAAGGAATGCTGATCCCTGTATTGTTGCTTCAAGCCCTGAATGGGCCTTGTGTTTGACCACTGTATATACGGCAAACCTAACCTACCTTACTAAGTGTATACAGTGCATGTAACTTGGCTCCACTAGTCCTGATAGCCCCTCTACACTGTGTAGGACCTATCAATGTCCCTGTGACTCGGTGTGTGGCAGCTCACTGTGCAGGATGTACTAGAGTGATTCTAAGTGTCCTATCCTAAACTCTCATTCTGTCCATTACTCTTGTACAGTCTTATCTTATGTGTGCCCAAAGTTCTTCCTCATTATTTAGTCCTGTGGGACTCTTTGACTGCATCTCGATAATGTACCTAGACTCAAGTTGCCGTAATTTTCTTACCCTGTCACCCCCTCTCTCATCTTTAGGGATGCAGTCCAAACAAAAGTACCTTAAGAGTTTACAGATTTATGAAACTCTTGGAAGTGGCGTGCCACGGGATATACCATATCACGATTAGTTATGGCTCTCATGTGCTCGAGCACCCTATTTTTAGCAGGGTGGATGGTACTTCCAATGTAGTTAAGTCCACAGGGACATGTACGGCAGTAGACTGCAAACTCTGTGTTACAGTTCAATAGTTTATCGATTTTCCTTTTGGTTTTTCTGCCTGGAATGCTAAACTCATTTACTTTCTGCCGATTCCAGCATGCTTTACAGTTCATGCATGGAAAATACCCTGCAACTACATCTTTCCTTTTCGGGTTTTTTGAAAAGTGACTCCTCACCAGATGGGTGCTGAGTGTAGGGCCTTTTCTGTGTGTTATCAATGGTGCTTCTGGTAGGTCATTTCCTATGACACTATCTAGTCTGAGGACTCTCCAGTTTTTACGGAAGATTTGATTGATTTCTGCGGACTGGGCTGAATAGTCTGTAATCATTCTGATATCATTACTATCTTTCCCTTCCTTGCTCTTAGCTTCTCCCATGATCAAATTCATCCTTAATAACTGTTCACCTTTCAATTCCGCAGCTTTTAAAGTACCTGCTCTGTACCCCCTTGATCATAATCTTTGAAAAGACTCCTCTTTGGCTTACTGAAACTCCTTTTCTCCTGTGCAGTTCCTTTTTAATCGCACAAGTTCACCAAAGGGAATCCCCTTGATAACATTGTCGGGATGAAAGCTAGTCGCATGTAGCGTGCTGTTTCCCGCTGTGGGTTTGCGGTATAGAGCTGTGTTTATGTTCCCTTCCTCTATATATACTCTCAGGTCTAGGTATGCAACTTCTTGTGTGCTGATACAGTCAGTGAATTCCAAATTATAATCATTGTTGTTGAGGGCCGCCACATATGCCTTAATGTCCTTCCTAGATCCCTTCCAAATGATGAAGAGATGATCTATGTAGCGAGCCCACAACACAATGTTTTTCAGCCACTTTTCCTGTTCCCCTGACCATGCTACGTGCTTCTCCCACCAGCCCACGAAAAGGTTTGCGTAGCTGAGGGAGAAGCACGAACCCATGGAGGTCCCCTGTTCTTGTCGGTACAGTTCTCCTGCAAAAAGAAAAATATTATTCTGTAGGCAAAACTCAGTAAGTTCCATTAGCATGCAGTTATGTTCGTAATATTTCGCCTCCCATTTTTTCAGGAAGAACTCAATCGCCTGGAGCCCCTTCTCATGTTCAATGCCAGTATACAGGCTTGTGACGTCTAACGTCACCAAATGCATGTCGCGGTCCCACTGTATGCCAGCTATAAGTCTCAAAAAGTCTTTGGTATCTTTGACATATGAGCTTAAGTTCCGGACCCATGGGTTAAGGAAACAGTCAATATAAACCAATGCTTTTTCCAATAGGCTCTTTAATGAGGAGACTATCGGTCTTCCTGGTGGACTCTTGGTGCTTTTATGCACCTTCGGCAAGTGGTAGAAGGTAGGTATCTCTGGTGCCTCACATCGGATATATTTGTAGTCCAAGTCTTTAAGGATACCTTTCCTATGCCATTTCTCTAATATCTCATAAAAATCCATGACACTTTTCTCATAGGTTGTTCTTGTGACAATCTTGTAACATTCCTGATTCATAAGTTGTCTCCAAGTCTCTTTTTGGTACTCTTTTCTATCCATGAGGACAACGTTCCCCCCTTTATCTGAAGGCTTTATGATCAAATTATCGTCATTCTTAAGATCCATGATTGCCTTCCATTCCCCTTTCGTGATGTTCTCTTTGCTAAGGTCTGGACCTTTAGCTTGTAGTATTTTTAGATCCTCAATGACTAGATCATGAAAAGTGTCTATGGAATCATGCGCTGTTTGTGGGATGGTTCTCGATTTTAACTTAATATTGCTAGTGGCTCCAACTTGTGCTATTCCTGCCTCGTCCAATATTCTTGTCATATCGGCTTGGCTCAAGAGGGTGCTTTCAAACTCTAGCTCCCTGAGTAGTAGTACTGTTTCCATATTTGCACTCGTGGGGCCCCCTACTTCTTGGGATTGCATTTCAATAGGCGCACTTGGAGGAGACTTAGGATGCAGTCTGTGCAATTTCTTTAATTTCAGTTTTCTTATGAATTTATAGGTGTCAATGCGTACACTCGCATAATCAAATTGGGGTGTCGGGCAAAATGAGAGTCCTAGTTCTAGTACTCTTTTTTCAGTTTCCGACAGTACTCTGTCTGTTAAATTCACAATTGTTTGTTTATATTCTGTCAGTTGTTCTTTGCCCCTCGCTTGCTTCTCATCATATACCCCACTGCCAGTGTTTTTGCTCTTTCTCCCCTTCGGGCCCCTTCTTGTTCTCTGTCCCCTTTTGGTTTTGATGGTGGGTGCGTTCTTGCTGCTGGCCTTTGTTGGTCTTGCCTCAATAGTTGGTATTCTTGAAAAAAAAGTAGGCGTTGTTACTTTTTCTTGGCGTGGGGCCTGTTTCCCTTCAGAGACTTCTGATTCTGAAGTTTCTCTTGATGAGGCCTCCTGTGATTTTTGTTGCAAGAGTAACTTCCTTGGGCCTTCGAATTTTTTCGCGAAAGTGAGGGTAATTCCTGATTCGTAATCCTCCTTGTCGCAAATATATTTGGTTTGTTTATGGCGTTTAATCACCCCTTCATACTCTTTCAGACGCCTTTTCATTTGCTCATACAATCCTTCTTTCGTCTTCTCGTCTTTTTCTAGTGCAATTTCAGCTTCTATTTTCTTAATTTCTTCTAGAAGCTCCTGTCTGTCAATCAAAGCGTATTTTATTAACATTTTCACCATCCCACTTGAGCTCTCATGAGTATATTCCACCCATTCTTGTAGTAACTGGGGGTTGGGATTTTCATAAGCGGGGGGTGTATAGATTCGAAGCCCCCTCTGTACTCGTTTGGCATCTAAGTATCTCTGCAGAAAGGTGGCCTCCACCACTTCTGTGTTTCTTTTTCATATGTTTTTTCTAGTTTAATAAACAAAGACTTCAAATTGTTGGTTTCTCGTGTTCCACTCGCACCAGCTTGTGTACCACTTGTTTTTTTCTTCTGTCCTTTCGCAAACAGACTTTCTGCTGCCTCTTCCCTTTCACGATCTGTGAACATGCTCTGTAGTGTTAAGCTTCCTCCTTCCACTACCTGCGGAAAATATTTACAGTCTTGCTTCGTCCCCCAAACGGGCCTGTCACTGTAGCATTTCAAACAACTTGCACAGAGTGCAAAAAAGCGGCTCTGCTTACCGGGTTAGGTTTCAGACAAGCACCTAAGGCGTCCTCCGACCCCCGGCATCCGTCCTCCTCCTTCTCACGGCTACGCGTCGCCTGCCTCTACTCCTCCGCTTCTTCTTTGACGGTGGAGTGCGTTCCTGCTCACAGCTTGAGCTCAGTGACGGAGCCAGCAGCAACCAATCAAACTTCCCATGCCTCCACCAGCTGCTTCTCCCACGGCACGGGTGCTCAAACCTCGGCGTTTGGTAAACGCTAACAGATTCCTGTACCTCTCTCCTTCTTCTCCTGGAGCATATAGTGAGGCGCAAACAAGGGGGTGATTTCAAAAGTTTATTTCCACAAAAAAATAACCCGACAGACGCGTTTCGGCTACACGCTTTCTTCAATGTCCGGGAGGTAAAGATTCAGAACGTATTTATTAACAAATAAAGTGCATTGCGTGAAAAAAGGGGGCAGAGTTCCGTGTTAATGCAATTCATTGAGACTGAAAAGGGACAATTAGGTCAGACTTTCCTAGTGTAATTCACAGGGCTATTTTTTAGATTGTCAATAGTTAAGGTGATTCAATGTTAATATATATTAAAACATGATTGAAGTACAGGTATATACAACTATTTACACATGAAACCAACTTGGAGGTCTGTATAGTGTATGTGTCTTTCCCATACTTTAAAACATGCACCAATTAACTTGCGTAATAAGTCACAATAGTAAGGAATGCTTACACTCAACAGAGCAGCCCATCGAAGGGTGAAATTTTTCCTTGTGTGTGTATGGGTCGGAACAGCACGAATGGCTGTCGAAGCCTCTGATGAAGTGCGGCAGCACAGAAACGCGCCAGGCATGCATAACTCGACACGAAAGCTGTTATTTGCATCAACATGCCGGTTCCGTTCTTATCCTTTAAAAGCCTGGTGCTAGCGGATGTCTGAGTGCGTCTTTGTTCCGGTGGGGAACTTTGGAGCTTTCATTTTGTACGCGGCATCCCCGGCCGCGAAAGACGCACCACCCTCCTAAGGTTGGGGGCCACAGGCTCTGTAGGTCACAGAGCCACTATGTGGGACATCTGCTTGGGATATTGAATGGCACCCACATGCGGAGGCCCATCTGTGGGCTCGGAACTTTTTGGCAACAGCAATATTTATGTGCACCCATTAGGGTAGAGTTCGTTTATCCAGACTACAACACCCACAAGTCAATACGCTCAACAGAGCAGCCCATCGAAGGGTGAAATTTTTCCTTGTGTGTGTATGGGTCGGAACAGCACGAATGGCTGTCGAAGCCTCTGATGAAGTGCGGCAGCACAGAAACGCGCCAGGCATGCATAACTCGACACGAAAGCTGTTATTTGCATCAACATGCTGGTTCCGTTCTTATCCTTTAAAAGCCTGGTGCTAGCGGATGTCTGGGTGCGTCTTTGTTCCAGTGGGGAACTTTGGAGCTTTCATATATATATATATATATATATATATATATACACACAAAACAAGGTTGCCCCACTGAGGATGGCCTCCCGGAGCGCTGGTTTGGATACCAGAGGGCTACACGCAGACTCATTTGTCAGTTTCCATCAAGTAGCCTAGCCTTGCTTCTCTGCTAAAGCACTCCTCTCCCTTTGCAATGGCATCATGTGGTTCGAACGCCATCATCCATTATTATGCGATGGGTACATCCTCGCAGCCGAGCAAAGCCGCTATAAATCCACACAAAAAAGGTTGCCCGAGTGAGGATGGCCTCCCTGAGTGCCGGTTTGGATACCAGAGGGCTGCACGCAGACTCGTTTGTCAGTTTCCATCAAGTAGCCTGGCTCAACGCGTTTCAAGCTTTTGCCCTTTCTCACAAGTCAAAAAAATGGAACAGCAACTCATGTAAGTTGGGCGTATCTTTTCTCTTTTTTCAAAGTATGCTAGAAGTGCATTATGGTTCTAGCAGTCTTCAAAATATGAGTTGAAACTTCGGTGGGTAGTGCTGTCTTCATTTTATGATAAAAATTGTTAAAACCCCGGTGGGGTGATGAACAAATGAAAACCCAGTCTGTTGTACATATCACGCTTCTCTGGTAAAGCACTTCTCTCCCTTTGCAATGGCGTCATGTGGTTCAAACGGCAGGATCCATTATTACTCGGTGGGCACATCCTCGCAGCTGAGCAAAGCCGCTATAAATGCATAAAACAAGGTTGCCCAGTGAGGATGGCTTCCCGGAGCGCTGGTTTGGATACTAGAGGGCTACACACAGACTTGTTTGTTATTTTCCATCAAGTATCCTGGCTCAAAATGTTTCAAGCTTTTGCCCTTTCTCAAATGCCAATAAAATGGAACAGCAACTCATTTAAGATGAACACCTGCTGCATTTTATTGGTAAAGTCCCGCCCCAGTGGGCGTCTCTTTTCTCTTCTTTCAAAGAATGCCAGAAGTGCATTATGGTACTAGCTGTTTTCAAAACACGACTTGAAACCTCAGTGGGTAGGTCTGTTGTCATTTTATGATAAAAAGGATATGCCCACTGGTGCAGGACTTTACCAATAAAATGTAGCAGGTGTTCAACTTACATGAGTTGCTGTTCCATTTTTTAGGCTCGTGAGAAAGGGCGAAAGCTTGAAACTAAACCAACTTGAACCTCAATTCAACAATATTGTAATTTAACATGGTTTAAAAACAAAGTTTAAAAGAACCAAGGAAACACGAGCATAATAGCACAAACTCTTAACATTGAATAGCGTTGACATTTTTTTACAATTTTATACCAAGACTACATATCCCACAATGCCTCCATATGGGCCTAGTGAGTAACTGTATATCAATTTAAACTTTTGATGGACTAAATCTTACAGTGATCAAGACCATTCAGGTCAAACCGCGTTGATTATTTTTTGGTAATGGTGATGTCAATGGCATAAATGCTTACATTTAATGAAATAAAACAGCCTGAAGACATACCTTCTGGAGTGCGCGTACCTTTTGTTGGTGATATATATATCTCTTGTTGATATGGTCAAAATGTGCTTAGAGCACAACTATTTCTGTTTCGATAATACCATATACCAACAGATAAGGGGAGTTGCCATGGGGGCTTGCTTTTCCCCCAGCTATGCCTGTTTGCATATGGGGTTGTGGGAAGAGCAGGTCCTCAGAAGGCAACATGAGGACATCTTGAACAACCATGTTCCCCTATGGCTGAGATACATAGACGACCTTTTCCTAATTTGGAGGGGGTCGGAGGAATTAGCCATACAGTTTTTCGAAAAATTGAATATTAATCACCTAAACCTTGAATTTACTGCTCATATGAGCAAGGAATCGGTTGTCTTTTTGGACACGGAGGTCTTTATATCCAATGACACCATATCCACCAGACTTTACCGTAAGCCCACTGCAGGCAACTCACTGTTGCACGCATCTAGTCACCATCCTCAGCACTTGATCCACAGCATCCCCTATGGGGAGATGCTTAGGATCAAGCGTATATGCAGCAATGAAGATGAATGCAAGCTTGCCCAGAAGGCGTGCAAAAAGAGATTCCTTTCAAGAGGTTATAATGCATCGATCATAGATAAGGCCATTGATAAAACTAGAGACCTTAGTAGGGAGCAGGCATTAACCCCAAGGGAAGAAATTCCAAGTAGGGTTGAACCCCAGACATCCAAGGTCAGAGTCATCTTGACTTTTAATAAACAACATGGTGCTATTAGAAAAATCTTTAAGCGACATTGGGGTTTACTCCTAAGGGACCCAATAATTGGGGGTGATCTGACTCAGCACAATCGGTTGCCACAATTGACTTTTAGAAAAGCAAGGTCCATGGGAAATTGTCTCGTGAAAAGCAACCCTGAGATCAAATCGCCTTCCAATTGGTTATCCAAACAAAAGGGGTTTTTCAAATGTCTAATTTGCAAAGCATGCAAATACGCAAATAACGTAAAAACCTATAACACCCCGTTTTTACCTCAACCAGTTGAAATAAGAAAAAGAATTACCTGCAAAACAGAATATGTTGTATATATTTTAGAATGTCTTTGTAGACTACGATATGTGGGCAGCACAAAACTGCCCGTGCACAGAAGAATTCTTCAGCACATTCGTGCAATTGTTAATAAAGATCAAGCATATCCTGTAGTGAGGCACTTCGAGGTAGTCCATGACAGCAACCCGACCCTTTTAAGTTACTTTGCCATTGATTGTATACCACTGTCCCGTAGAGGGGGCAATTGGGAAAGTGCACTTCGCACACTTGAGACCAAGTACATTTTAGAGCTAAATACTAAATCTCCCTTTGGAATGAATGCAACGGAGGATTTATATACATGTCTATGAATTGCTTGCAACCAAAGTATGATTGTTTTTTTTGGCTCATATGAACTTTGACCGCGTAATATCTGTTCTCCATTTAGAAACTTTTGATTAAACCGTGCACTTGATAATTTTAATTTGATGAGTTAATCTTGTTATTCACTTGGGTGTCACTTAAAATTGTACAAATATGTATTTGTTTCTATTTAGCTAATCCTCCCATTGCCTTTGGCTTAGGGGGCTCTTTTGCTAATAGTTCGGTCATTGCCCTTTTCTTTTCAGCTATATTTGGCCAGCTGTGCTTGCCCACTTGGGCACTTTTGAGAAACTTTTGAAAGTGTGGACTGTACACAAAATTCAGGGATAGCAGCATCTATATCTTTATGCCCAACAACATTATAATCATGGTTTATAGTGAGTAAATGGGGATTTGTTGGAAGATGCCCTTAATGTTGGTTATCTCAGACATTGAGACCTCTCTGATATCTAGGTATACAGATTTGAGGTTTTATATGCCACATTTCGCCCAGTTTTACCGCCTTTCAATGTGTTTTAATTTTATAAATATGTCTATTCGAATATTTATATCTTTTAACACAGATATATATTTATGAATTTATATCCATTTACCGTGGTTATTTATTATAAATATCGAAATATTGGTATATACTTGTTTATGCTGCTAAACTATGTCGAAAAAAGAAAAAATCGAATGTATTTTTATTACGCATTTTTGCCGGGATTTATTGTGTATAGTCTGTCTTCTATCACTATGTTTGACATGACACAGCTGTTTGCAATTTTAATAACATTAGCACTTTAAAAGGGCGTTTCACTAAACGTAATGCGTCATGTGATCAAGGTCCAGGTGAGACCGAAACGCGTCATGGCGGCTTTGACGCAGGGTGTTTGCAAATAAACTGGCACAAAGAACTTTTGTGTCAGCGTGCTCATCTGCTTGCTGAAAAGTCTTTTTGGTGAAGTACGAAAAAATATATATATATATATATATATATATATATATATATATATATATATATATATATATATATATATAATAAGGTTAGGGAAATTAAACAACATTTAACATGTAAAACAGAATTTTCTGTTTATGTTTTAGAATGCAGTTGCCATTTCAAATACATAGGGAGTACCAAACTGGCCGTCCACAAGCAAATCCTGCAACATATCCGAGCAATAATCAATAAGGATGAAAATTACCCGGTTGCTAGCCATTTCCAGACCGTACATGACAGTAATACCAAGCATTTAAAATATTATGTTATTGAGGCCATCCCCATCACAAAAAGAGGGGGTGACAGAGAAGTTAAACTGAGAAGCCTGTAAACCAGTTATATACATGAGTTCGATTCCAAGTATTCGAGGGGTCTCAATACCACAGAATATCTCCACACTTTTTTATAAGTATGAAGACATTTCTCTTAAAGATAACATTATATAAGGTCACTTTTAGTATGCAATCATTTATGAAGTGGGATTTTATGAAGCTTTGAAATCAACAATAGGCAAATTTATCATGTCTTTTTAAGGGATATAATTAATATTTATGAACATTTTCTATATGAACTTGGTTTTAATTATTGGTCTTAGGCATAGGGTTTTTAACTGTTGTATTTTATTTAAAAACCCTATGAAATAGGGGTTTTAAAGTATATTTGATCTAATTTTCATATTTTCATATCAATTGTTTAGATCTTTTTTTAAGATCCCTTTTAGATTGACTTTTATATGTTGATATTATCAGAATATATGGCCTATTTGCAGATTTCTATCCTTGGAACCCCCAGATTTTCTTTCACTTTAAGGCATTGAGGCACTTTGCAATAAGGTACTGTAGCACATAGTCACTTTACTTGTTCATAGAAGGCCATTATGGAGGAGAGTTGTGGTATTGAATGGTTTGAATATGAGGAAACCTGTACTCAGTGGTTAGAAAGAAAAACATACATCAAGGAAATTGTATCGCTCAAATTCCGTGATAGTATACCACAAACCCTTCAACCTAGCACATTCCAGTAAATTGTGATGTATTGTGCATGAAATTAGGATGTTCATCAATAATTCATCCTTTTATGTTTTCATATTTTAATTTTTTCATTTCCACGTTTAGGAGGGGGCACATTTAATTTTTAGAACATTTTAAGATTCATGGACATGACTTGGAGTTCTACTCAATATGGCATTAACGCCTGCATTTTTCAAGGTTTGACAACATTGAATTATATTGTATATAAATCTTCTTATCGGCTGTAAATATGATGGTATTTTATAAATATTACAGGCAACATTGATTATGGTTTTCCCTTGATGCAAAACAAGCATTTATGCATGTATTTGGTGGGCAGGACTCATTCACCTTCTATTTCCATGGGGCCTCATTTATGAGGCCTTGCGTCAGTTTTGCGCTTCCGATGCGCCACTTTTTGTGACGCATCAGCGGCGTAAAACATGCCTCCTGATGCGCACTATTTACAAAGTGACGCATCTAAGCAGATGCGTCACTTTGTAAACCCCTGCGCTACATTATACCTGCGTCAGGTATAATGTATGCAGAGGGGGCGTTCACCCACAAAAAGCCTCATAATAGTGATGCAGTGAAATCTATGAGATTTCACTGCGTCACTTTTAGGACGCTGTTGCGCCAAATTCTTGCGCCTGCCTCACAGCAGGCGTAAGACTGACGCAAGCCCTTTCACATGGGGCTTTCCCCATGTGAAAGTAAGCATTGCTGGAGTTGCGTCACTTTTGTGACACACTCCAGCAATGCTTCAATTTTGCGCCTACAGATACGTCAGAAATACTGACGTATCTGTAACTCCTTGCGACATGATGCGTCATATTATAAATATGACACATTAATCATGTCGCAAGTAGGGCGCAGTGAAAAGTGACGCATCGTTGTTTTCACGCAGTGATGCGTCACTTTTCATAAATGAGGCCCATGATTTTTTGTGAGCACTAGCACTTTAAATAGCGGGAGAAAATGTTGAGCATTGTCATGTGATCAAGGCCGCTTGTAGGGCTGAAATGCGTTATGGCAGGCAAAGACAAATAAAATAATTGCTGCACAAATTGGAAGTCTACGCTCGTTTTTTCCGAGGAGATTGGAGGTATAACGAGGTGATGGCTATAACTACCTACTGGCGGTCGCCAGTAGGTAGTTAAAGTTAGGACCTATTATCCATAGGAAAATCGTAACATTCTATTCCCAATAACTTTGGCGCCGGTTGACAAATTTTTGCAAAATCTTCAAAAAGGTTTGGCCCGTTCCTATCTTAAAAGTCTCGAGGGTGATTCGGCAAGCGGGGGCCGAGAAAAAAGGGGGGTCCCAAAACGTGTTTTCTCCGTGTTATTTTCGATAGGAAATTTTAGACACGGCTACAGCCCGAACTGCTGAACGGAATTACACCAAATTTGGCAAAAAAGGAGCTCTTTTTGTTAAATGGTGTAAATCCGTTCAGTAGTTGCTAAGAAAATAAAAATTTTAAAAATATCGATATATAGAGGCGTGCGGGATCCGCGCACCCTGCCGATAGCAAGCTGCATGCTAATTGGCTGTCAACACTTGTTGGCAGCCTTCTTGTGCCTCTGTAGAACCGAGGCACAAGAAAAGAGAAAAAAGTATGGCGCAAAACAAGAAAAGGGGGTAGGGTAGGAACACCCAGACCCCCTAGGCCAGCTTTGATGATCCCACAAGGACCCCCAGGGCCAAAAAAAGCATATTTTCTTTAAAAAACTGCGAAATGCACGACAGATCCCCAGATCCTGCCGCGATAATAAAAAAAACGAAGCACTGGCTTTGTTATTAATCAGCCACTGGGTGGGCAAAGAGCCGGGGGCATCTCCAAAAATATTTGCGGCGGCCCAGGGGGACCACACAGCCCCAGGTTCCGCAACCCCCGGGGGCTTCTTTTTAAAATGTGTGCGGGGCCTCAAAGGCCCCCCCAAGCACTGGGACCACCCCACCCTGGGCTTTATGTAATTATTGTGGGGGGGCACGTCCCCCCACAATAATGGCCCCCCCTGCTGCCCAGGGGACCGCCACCCCGGGCCTCTTTAAAAAAAAAATACCTGTGATAGAGGCTAGAGCCCCCCCACACGCCTGGGGACTGCCACCTCCCCTGGGCATCAATATGTAAATGTGAGTCTCTGTTAGGGACCCCCGAGCCCCGGGGACCACCACCTCCCCGGAGCTCTTCACATTGCTTTTCCACACGGGGAGCGGCATGTCAGCAGCTTCCCATGTGAAAAAGCAATGCCGGCTCCTGCAGGACGTGGGGAGCCGGCAGGGGCCGTGGGGGCATTGGGGCCCCCCCACGGTCCCCACCGTGGTGGCCAGGACCCGGGGATAGGGCCCCGGTGGCCAGAAGTGGCCAGGGAGGGGGGCCACATTGCCCCCTCCCCTATAATAATTTTTTTTTTTTAAACACACAAAAGGCCATCCCCTGGGGATGGGGTCCCCAGGGCCATAAATGGCCTGAGGAGGAGGGCCACGCAGCCCCCTTCCCGTTAATATATATTTTTTTATTGGGGGTGAGGCCCTGGGGGATGGGGTAAAAAGAAGGGGAGCCACACAGCCCCCCTTGCAAAAAAATAAAAAGACACACGATTGTGTCTAGGCCACGCCTCCTCACTGAAACACTCTGCAAACGTGCCCTGTGGCACGTTTTAATTTGAGGAATTAGTTTGAGATGTCATGAGTGTTGTCACTGACCATGTCATGAGTGATGTAATATGTGACTTCATCAGCAGTGCATTAAGGGCGCGCAAATTATAGGTAGTGAAATTAACTTTAACGGGGGGATTTCTATGGTTTTATATGAGTGAAATGTCCACCTAACTATAACGCTCCTGAAACCTATGGTTTTTTCAGTGAATATATATATATATATAGAATGAATAACAACCAGGAAAATCTCAAATTCACTCATCACAATAGTAAGGAATCTGTGAATTTTTTAGATGTAAAGGTCTTTCATAAAGCAGGAAAAATCGCCACTACCCTACACAGAAAGGACACATCAGGGAACACAACCCTCTATGCCTCAAGTGCCCATCCCCGTCATGTCATAGACAACATTCCGTACGGGGAATTACTGCGTTTGAAAAGAATTTGCAGTAGCAAGGAAGAGCTGTCAGTGTGTATCTCAGAGGCATTGGTCAGATTCAGAGCCAGGGGATATAAGGACACTATTTTAAGGAGAGCGGTAGACAAAATGAACCAAAGAGAGAGGGAGTCGCTATTTAAACCAGTGAACCCACCATCAGAAGGCAAGGAAGATTCGGCTGAATCTTCCATTAGGTTCATAACTGCATTCAGCCAGCAGGAGAGAAAGATTAGATCAATTCTCAAAAAAAGCTGGCCGATACTTTTGATGGATGCTGTTTTATCACCACAACTGCCGGACTGTCCTAATATTACGTTTCGGAGGAGACCCTCCTTACGTACGCATGTGTCTAACCCATTCCCAGAGCTACCAAAAAAGAAATCCTGTCTTCCACCTAAATTGGGGTTTTACAAGTGTACCAGCTGCAGGGCATGCAAGTTTGGGGTTAACACCCCGACTTACACTACTTCATTCAGCCCTGTTCCATTGCCAATCAGAGGGAAGTACGGTTGCAAAACAGAGTATGCTGTTTATGTTCTGGCATGCACCTGTGGCCTGAGATACGTGGGTAGTACCAGGCTTCCGGTGCATGCCAGAATATTACAGCATTTACGTGCAATCGTAAACAACGATAGCTCATATCCCGTGGCAAGACACTTTTGAAAGTGTACATGCAAATGATTTGCAGTGTCTTAGCTACTTTGTCCTGACCTCAGTTCCAAGACCCAGAAGGGGAGGTGACAGGGACAAATTGCTTCGGCAATTGGAGTCTAGAATGATCCTGGAGCTAGACACTAAGGTACCAAATGGATTAAACACTACGGAAGACCTTTACCATTTTCTGTAAATTTGCTGTCTATCATGTTGAAGGTCTTCTGTTTACTCCGACCCCACAAACTTTATAATATTACAAATCTAGCTCCTATTGGTATGACCGTCCCCGTCCTAATTACTCACAGTGTCTTAATTCAGTCCGTCATTTGATTTAAATAAACTTCACTCCCTTCCCTGTTTTTTCTTTTTCTTATCACGGTATACAGTTCTAGGATGAAAGTATTACTACTCCTGAATTATACTGGTTGCACTTTTCACTTTAATATGAAAAGAAAACAATGTTTTTTCTTAGGTAGAACATGTACTACTAGAATATAGGGGTTGCCATCAAACATAGATGTCCCCAGTTTGATACATTGAAAAATATGTTCATAGACTAAATTATGAACTTAGGTTTAGGTCCATTGAGTCTCCTATTTATTGGCATGATTTGCACATCTGTAGTTATGTTTACAAATGCAACTATTTTGCACATTGAGGTGGTACCATAATGCGAACCACAATATTATACTGTTTTTAATGATGTTTTTAAGTATGCACATTATTACTTTTAAACTATATGAAATTTTGTACTATGATATTTATATGTTTATTTATATTCATATTTATATTTATAGTAATGTATTTATAAGTGGCAATACTTTGCACATACAAACAGCAAGGAAATAATATGCACTTTATGGAGTATAACTCATATTGGACTCTAAGCTAGTTTTGAATTAACCAGCATTCATGCAGGTATTATGTTAACTTGGTTTCTAAAATGTATCATAGACATAGGAACATCCTAATAATACAACCATGTACCCCTTTTCCAAACAAGTACCTCTACCAGTAGTATGTTATCTAGTTTCACTAGTCACATGGTGTATTCACAAGTATTTAAAGAGGGCATTGTGGGAATTTAAATCTGATGTGATTAAGGGCTTTTGCCCGAAACGCGTCATCTACTGCGCTGCTGAGTTTGCAGGAATAAACCCTTTTGCCAAAAATTTTGGGACTCGTTGGTCTTTGTTTAAACAGCTGAACAGCTGGGAGGAATTTGAACTGACCTTTTCCATTCATCTATCTGCGGAAGGTGGTTGCTTCCGCCACGAGTCCACTCTCTGAAAGCTGTCCGTCGGACTCAACCAATTTTCACAAGTCTATGGGAATAGAACTTTACGACGGACCCTGCCTACAGTCAACACGCCCACAAGCTGGTTTGCAACGCTGGAAACACCGCTTTGAGATTGCCCATGAGAAACGACGGAGCTGAACAGCAGGAGTTCACGCAGGTGCAGCAATAACGTGGGGTGAGTGTTGCTACTGAAATCCAGGCGGTGGGGAGGACATTTGGCAAGTGTGGAAGCCGACCAAAGATTTAGGCATCATACGCCGATTGTTGATTAACCGCAATAGCAAACTCAGCAGGGCGCAGTTTGTAATGTCGGATGAAACTGTGAGAGGACTGGAGGCGGCATCATTGGAGCTCTTTCAAAATCTGCCTAAAATTACAAACAGAGGTGCAATAGCAAGAGCCTCCGGAAATGCACAGGCTGCTCCCCTGTCTAACAAAGCAAAAATAAAAGAGCTTCTGAAACGAATGGAAAAATGCATGAGAAATGAGTGCACAAAGTGGTGGGAACATAAATCCCTTTCAATGTATGTGGCTGAAGGTCGCGTCCCACAAGGGTTAAGAATCCTCTTAGCACCTAGTTACGACAAGCCACACCCGGACATGTTAAAAGAATGGGGGTTAACAAATTTGGAGTCCTCCAGTAAACTGTTAAACATCCTAATTAAATATGCGGAAATAGACCGGCAGGAACTTTTAAAGGAAATGGAGGAAATAAATACTGAATTACAAAGCTTAGAGCCCAATGAATTAATTCCTAAACTAAAAAAGGAAACACAAGAACGTCTTAAGGCACATGAAGATAAAATAAAGGCCTGGAAAGCGTGGAAGTTTGCGCGCGATAAAGATGACTTTGAGAATGGAAGAATTTACACGTTCGAGCGCAAATTTGACAATGCTAAGCGCTTACGGATAAATCAAAAATCAGCCTCGGCAAACATAACAGCCACCACAGTCATGTCAAGTGCAGGACCCAATACTGGAATACATGTGCCAGTGACAGAAAATAATGAGGTGGAATCTGACAGTGGGAGCAAAAGTAGTGACAGCAGTGTCTATTCAGACGATGACCTACAAGGGGGAGCAGGCGCACAAATACCTCAATTAGTCTTGGATGTTGGAGAGGAGGTTGATTTTTTAGTCAACGCGCGCCTCCAAAGCTTACGTCCCCGCCAACAAGCTCAGCCACAAAAAGGGCAAGAATCAACAAATGCCGTAAAGAGCGCCGGAAAAAGTGGAAATCAAAACAACAACAAAAAGAAAAAGCAGTACTGGCGCAACAAGAAGTGAATAAAACAAGGGATAATACTATAATCAATTTTTCCACGGTAGTATTAACAACGGCGGAACAACAACTCTTGAGCTTGGGTCTTCATTACTGCCCCATAACAGATTTCAATTACACCTCAACCCGAGTGGATGTGTTCCGATACATCCGCAAACTCAAACTGCGGAAATTCTTTAACATTAAGGAAGGATCACAAGAGACTGGGATTACAAAAATAAGTGCCCCTTTAGCAGGATTAGAAGCCCGTGATGTTAGAGGACTTCTTACCCTACAACAACTAGGGGACCCCACCAGCAATAATGATGCTAGTCCCTCAACCCAGCAAGAATTGAGGGAAGCAGAAATACACCAAATGGGAGCAGGGGCGAGCCCATTCAAACCCGCCTCAAATTTTATTCCAACGATGCCAAAAGATGCGATTGACTCTTTTCATGAGGTAGTAACGGCATCTCTGAAAAAACTTTACCACCAGGTGAAACACCGTAAAAGAACCAAGGAATCTAAGGAAAAACAATACTGCGCACTGGTTAACAAATTAAGAAATGACCATCAAATTATTGTCTGTACATCCGACAAGGGGGGCAATATCGTCATCTGGCCCCAAAACCAATATATTGAGGAAGCCAATCGACAACTGTCAGATGAAATATGCTATCATAAGACAAATTTGAAAAGGTATGACCAAGCAAAAGAGAAACTGCAAAAACTTCTTTATAAATACAAAAGAGAAGGACAGATCTCTTTAGAGGAATTCAAATTTCTCAATGTTGAACAGCCGGTGATGCCTAGGTTTTACCTAATACCTAAGGTCCACAAAGGTAAAGTACCAGTCCCAGGTAGACCAATAATATCGGCCATAGACAGTGTAGCGGAACATTTGGCCCAATATACTGACTATTTTCTACAGTCCCTTGTTTCAGGTCTACCAACATACATAAGGGACACAGGGCATTTCTTACAAAAACTGAAGGACATGGCTTGGACACAAGACTGCTTGCTGGTAACTTTAGATATTGAAGGACTTTATACCAGTATAGACCACCAAACAGGACTCAAAGCACTGGAATATTTTTTAAGTACCAGGCCAGTGGAATGTTACAACCATAACAAGATGATAATTGAATTTGTAACATGGAGTCTGTATAATAACTATTTTATGTTTGGTAGAGAGATCTTTGTGCAAAAGAGAGGTGTGGCCATGGGGGCCTGCTTTTCCCCCAGCTATGCGTGCTTGCACGTAGGCTGGTGGGAGAAGCGGGTCCTCATGTGAGTACACCATGCTATGTTCTCAAAACATGTAGGGATGTGGGTTCGTTTTATAGACGATGTGTTTTTAATCTGGAAGGGAGATGAGGCGAGTGTGAAAGAATTCATCTGTAGATTGAATAACAAACAGGAAAATCTCAAATTCACTCATCACATTAGTAAGGAATCTGTGAATTTTTTAGATGTAAAAGTCTTTCATAAAGCAGGAAAAATCGCCACTATCCTACACAGAAAGGACACATCAGGGAACACAACTCTCCATGCCTCAAGTGCCCATCCCCGTCATGTCATAGACAACATTCCGTACGGGGAATTACTGCATTTGAAAAGAATTTGCAGTAGCGAGGAAGAGCTGTCAGTGTGTATCTCAGAGGCATTGGTCAGATTCAGAGCCAGGGGATATAAGGACACTATTTTAAGGAGAGCGGTAGACAAAATGAACCAAAGAGAGAGGGAGTCGCTATTTAAACCAGTGAACCCACCATCAGAAGGCAAGGAAGATTCGGCTGAATCTTCCATTAGGTTCATAACTGCATTCAGCCAGCAGGAGAGAAAGATTAGATCAATTCTCACAAAAAGCTGGCCGATACTTTTGACGGATGCTGTTTTATCATCACAACTGCCGGACTCTCCTAATATTACGTTTCGGAGGGGACCCTCCTTAAGTACGCATGTGTCTAACCCATTCCCAGATCTACCAAAAAAGAAATCCTGTCTTCCACCTAAATTGGGGTTTTACAAGTGTACCAGCTGCAGAGCATGCAAGTTTGGGGTTAACACCCAGACTTACACTACTCCATTCATCCCTGTTCCATTGCCAATCAGAGGGAATTACAGTTGCAAAACAGAGTATGCTGTTTATGTTCTGGCATGCACCTGTGGCCTGAGATACGTGTGTAGTACCAGGCTTCCGGTGCATGCCAGAATATTACAGCATTTACGTGCAATCGTAAACAACGATAGCTCATATCCCGTGGCAAGACACTTTAAAAGTGTACATGCAAATGATTTGCAGTGTCTTAGCTACTTTGTCCTGACCTCAGTTCCAAGACCCAGAAGGGGAGGTGACAGGGACAAATTGCTTCGGCAATTGGAGTCTAGAATGATCCTGGAGCTAGACACTAAGGTACCAAATGGATTAAACACTACGGAAGACCTTTACCATTTTCTGTAAATTTCCTGTCTATCATGTTGAAGGTCTTCTGTTTACTCCAACCCCACAAACTTTATAATATTACAAATCTAGCTCTTATGGGTATGACCGTCCCCCGTCCTAATTACTCACAGTGTCTTAATTCAGTCTGTCATTTGATTTAAATAAACTTTACTCCCTTCCCTGTTTTTTCGTTTTCTTATCACGGTATACAGTTCTAGGATAAGAGTATTACTACTCCTGAATTATACTGGTTGCACTTTTCACTTTAATATGAAAAGAAAACAATGTTTTTTCTTAGGTAGAACATGTACTACTGGAATATAGGGGTTGCCATCAAACATAGATGTCCCCAGTTTGATACATTGAAAAATATGTTCATAGACTAAATTATGAACTTAGGTTTAGGTCCATTAAGTCTCCTATTTATTGGCATGATTTGCACATCTGTAGTTATGTTTACAAATGTGACAATTTTGCACAATGAGGTGGTACCATAATGCGAACCACAATATTATACTGTTTTTATATGAGGTTTTTAAGTAGGCACATTATTACTTTTAAACTATATGAAATATTGTACTATATTTATATGTTTATTTATATTCATATCTATATTTATAGTAATGTATTTATAAGTGGCAATACTTTGCACAAACAAACAGCAAGAAAATAATATGCACTTTATGGAGTATAACTCAAAATGGACTCTAAGCTAATTTTGAATTAACCAGCATTCATGCAGGTATTATGTTAACTTGGTTACTAAAATGTATCATAGACATAGGAACATCCTAATAATACAACCATGTACCCCTTTTCAAAACAAGTACCTCTACCAGTAATATGTTATCTAGTTTCACTAGTCACATGGTGTATTCATAAGTATTTAAAGAGGGCATTGTGGGAATTTAAATCTGATGTGATCAAGGGCTTTTGCCCGAAAAGCGTCATCTACTGCGCTGCTGAGTTTGCAGGAATAAACCCTTTTGGCAAAAACTTTGGGACTCGTTTGTCTTTGTTTAAACAACTGAACAGCTGGGAGGAATTTGAACTGACCTTTTCCATTCACACATATATATATAGATTAGGTACATTGATGACCTGTTCCTTATCTGGCAGGGCACAGAGGAGGAAGCCATCCGTTTTATCGAGAGGCTTAACAATAACAACTACAACATCCATCTGACCTACAACATCAGTTCTATTGGGGTTGAGTTTCTGGATACGGAAATCAAAGTGACCAATGGTAAACTTGTCTCCAAACTCCATAGGAAAGACACCGCTGGCAACAGCTTACTTCATGCCCTCAGTGCACACCCATTCTCGCTTAAATGGAGTATTCCGTATGGGGAGCTCCTGAGGGCAAGGAGAAATTGTAGCAGTGATGAGGGTTTTGCAATTGAACAAGAAAAGATGCTTGAAAGGTTCAGGGAAAGAGGTTACCCGGAACAGGTACTGTCCAAAGCAGTTCTTAAAATAACACAAGTAGAGAGAACTGAATCACTCAAACCCAAAGAAAAAGACCTAGATCCCAATAATGAAACTAGAGTTGTTACCACTTTCAATTGCAAATCCAGCAAAATTCAAAAAATACTTGCTGATAACTGGAACATTCTGAAGTCTGACAATATAGTAGGCCCCCTTCTAAAAGACAGACCACAAATCAGCTACAGAAGAGGAAGAAATCTTAGAGATATCTTAGTGAAGGGAGACATCACAGAAAAAAGACAACACATACAGGGCCTCAAGGGCTTCTACCCATGCGGCCACTGCAAAGCTTGTAAATTTAGTGTGATGGTGAAAAACATAGATATCCCAGGCAAAAGAGAACCAAGGGCAATCAAACAATTTCTAACGTGAATCACCAGTTTTGTGATCTACGTTTTAGAGTGTCCCTGCAAACTCCGATACGTAGGAAGTACTACCTGCACAGCCAAAAAACGCGTACTGGAACATCTCAGAGCCATTACACATGTCGATGAGAGATATCCCATTGCGCGTCATTTTAAAGAGTTCCACCAATCCAATAATTCCCTCCTGAAATATTATGCCATTGAACAGGTTAATATAGGTAGACGGGGTGGTAACAGAGAATTGGCCCTTAGAAAGAAGGAGTCAAAATGGATAATGGAGCTCGAAACCATGTTTCCCGGGGGTCACAACCTTGATGAGGAGCTAGCCACTCATCTTCATGAGGAATAATGTTGAGGATTACATCCCTATGTCATATCTTCTGATTTCCTTGGTAATCAGTCCTTCTTCATGGTTATGTAAAATATGCTCAGATGTGCTTTGAAACTAAGAAACTGTTATTACTCTGAATAAGCAAGATTTTATTGAAGAGATTTTAACTGTATGTTTATGTGTTTTTCATAGGTATTGGGAATTTGAAGTCTCGCCCGTCACAAATCACTTCACGGTCTTTGTATCTTTCTCTCTCCTCTGACATTGAATGAAAGACACCTTCACCAGTACGAAAGTGAAACGTCCTTTCTCACTTAGATGTGCACTCCGTACCTGTCTGTGTGGGTGTGAGTATGCTCTCCCTTGGTAATGGTGATTTACATCTAATATGATGAACTAGATATAACTGTTCAGAGTTCATAGGCACTAGACCGAATGGATTATTATGTCTCTTTCATATTAATTTGTAATAAGCTCTTAACTATGACCTTGCAGTATAAAAAGGCACTAGACCGTTGGCAAGTCATATTCTGCTGTTACAGTAAAGTTTGAGATTATGTATTCTCAGCAAAATGTACCCAGAAATGTTATAACGACAGGCTGCTCACTCTTGCCTAATAATCATTTCTCTGAGACTTTCACTTCTGCATGAGTAAAGCAAGTTTGTGTAATAGAATGTATGTTACTTGGTATTTACCCCATTACAAAATGGCGGTTTGTTTGGAGCAATATAATGCACTGTTCCATTGTTAAGTCACCTTTTCCTTGTTTACCCTTCATGAGCATAATACACCACACACTGCAGGGTAGTTCACGTGTGATCAAGACACAGAGAGTGTCGAAACGCGTAGCGTGTATTCTGAAAAATAAACTTCTATGCTGATATCGGATTCCTGAGTGCGCATTTATTGCAGTGAAGCAATCCTTTGAACTTTCATATATATATATATATATATATATATATATATATATATATATATATATATATATATATATATATATATATATATATATATATATATATATATATATATATATATATATATATATATATATATATATATATATCTGGAACACTCCAAACTTTCTCATCCAAGTAAGGCACTGACTCCGTGAAATTTAGTTGATTCCAAATAAGTTTATTCTCTCATATAGGCTGCTTGACGCGTTTCGGCGGTAAGCACCCGCCTTGTTCACAACATCATGACATTCTGTGATTGTATTTATACCCCTTAGTCATTGCATTACATCATGCATGTTCAACTCCTGTTTCTACGCACAATTTAGCTTGTTTTTCTCATTACACACACTAGTCACACCCAGTTCCCATGGTAATATGGGGCGTCGTCCACTTAAAATTGACATAAACAAGTTACTTTCAATTTTACTGCTAATTGGTTACATCATCCTCCCCTATGTTTGGTTTCGTTACTATAGAAACCCTTATGTCACATGAGCCTGGTGATTTTCTCATTCCTGCCTTGCCTGTTAATCGCTGTGTGTGTGCGCATTGCTTATGCCTGGATGGACTGATTGCCACGAGTCAATTCCCATTTGAAAGACTTTCTCGGCGCTGGTGAGTTAGTAAACTGACACCATAGGCTATTCCTGCTGTTTATTTATGTTTCCGAGTTGTTGGGCCTGTGGCGCTAAGCTGTATATACTAGGCGTGTGTTAAAGCGGGTACAGTTGGGAAATGTTGCAGGAATAATGCGTGCGCTTTAATAATACACACGGTTCATCAGGGTTTCAAAGGCGCACGTTTGTCATGCCGCCTCGTATCTGCGTTAAAGAAAGCTTTTGTGAGTGGGTGCAGCGGGGGATATTTTGGGGATATTTTGAGCGCATTAGTACACATGCTTGCTCTGTTTCTTAAGGCGCGCGTTTGTAAGCACCTCGCAGTGTAATTCAAGGGCGCGCAGGGTCAGTTAGGGAAACCTGCTATCGCTACAGAGTGCTGATTGCATATGTCATGGCGCCTGTTTATTTACTCATGTTACCTAAACTCCCAGTGGACTTAGGCCAAGTTTTTAACATATTTACCATTTAATATGTATAACATTTACACATCATTTCCTAGTGGACAAATTTACAGGCATTTATTCAGTGCCTTGCACTGATGGATATCGACATATCTAGCACTACAACATGACATCTAACAAAGGTTTTAGTCCTTATTGCATATATGCATTACTTTTTGGATCATCAATTAGCACCATTAGCAGTAATTCCCCATGTATTGACATATGCGTGTGTGAAATGATTTGTCTAAAATGCTGCACTTGCAGGCTAAAACTGCTATAGGGGTTATAATAGTGCTGATATATACAGTGATAGAATATTCTTAAAAATGAACAATAGATGTTAACTGGACGGGAGGGGGGAAGGTAACTACGACAGGTTTAGGGGCATTATCATCTAGAACCATGTTATCATGTTATCATAGTTAGAGATGGACACTGAGTGCTTCATCAGAGTTGAGACCATTCGGTATCTTAGAATTGAGCATTATAATATACCGTGATTCTAGTCTTCTCAAACTCTGCAGGCGATTACCACCTCTTGGATTTTTTGGCACATTGTCAATGACGAAGTATGTTACTACTCCAATGTCCCCTGCATGGGTTGTGTTTATGTGCCTGGCTACAGGGTAAGCTGGGTCGTCATTATTTACAGCGCGGAGGTGTTTGAGGACTCTGATATGTACAGGGTGGATGGTACTTCCCACATATCTTTTACCACAGATGCAGTTTAGGACATACACCGCATGGTCCGTCTTGCAATTGTATTTGCCTCTGATCTTGTACGGTCTCTTCCTAAAGGGTATTTCCACTTTTGTGGTGTTTATCCCATGCTTGCAGGCTTTACATTTACTGCACTTGCTGAAGCCTTTGATTTTTGACAGCCAGTCTTCCTGTTTTTTGATGGCCGGCGCATTGCAGACTAGGTGCTCCCTCATGGATTTAGCCTTCCTAAATGCCATCATTGGTCTATTGCCACATAGTTCTCCAATTACGGGGTCTCTCCTTACTAGCGGCCAATGCTTGGTCAATATCTTTCTGACCTGGTTGTGGTAGGCATTAAATCCTGTAATCAATCTAGGTGGCTCTGGTTTGGGAGTCTCTGTCTTTTCTTGTTTTTTGGCAAAGAGGAGATCTTTCCTATTGGTCTTACTACATTTTATGTTTGCTCTATTACATGTTTTTTGACTGTAACCTCTCTTTCCTAGTCTTGTGAACAGGTTTTGTTTAGCCTCATCTAGTCCTGTCTTGGTACTGCAATTTCTGGTCATCCTTAAGCATTCTGCGTAGGGAATTGACTCCTTCAAGTTCTGTGGATGGAAACTTTGTGCGTGTAGCACCGAGTTCCCAGCTGTGGGCTTACGGTATGTTCTCGTTTGAATTTTGCCCTGTTCTACATATAGTTCTATGTCTAGGAACTGAATTGAGGTGGGGTTAGTAGTACAGGTGAATCGCAGATTAAGTGTGTTTTCATTTAGCTCTGCAGCAAATAATTCTGCGTCTTCTTTAGGACCTTTCCACAGTATAAAAATGTCATCTATGTAACGCTTGTACATTATCACATTTCTTGACATAGTAATTTGGTGTTTAGCCATGAGTACTTGTTCCTCCCACCAGCCCATGTGTAGATTCGCATAGCTGGGAGAAAAACAAGTACCCATGGCTGATCCCTGGATTTGTCTGTAGTGGAGTCTATTGAAAATGAAGTTATTATTAGTCAGACACCACTCCGTCATTTCCAACAACATTTTAGTGTGATTGTATAGTTCAATTGGCTTCTGCCCTAGAAAGTGTTTCACTGCCCTTAAACCATCATGGTGTCGGATGCTAGTGTATAAGGATTGAACATCCAGGGTCATGAACACATAATCATCTTCCCAATGTACATCATACACTTTACATAAAAAATCACTTGTGTCCTTTATGTATGCTGGCAGGGCTTTTTATATATATATATATGTATATATATATATATGTATTACCTACTGGCGATAGCCAGTAGGTATATATAGTTAGGATTTTTTCTCCATGGAACTTTTGAAAATTCTATGTCTAATAACTTTGGCGTTTGTGGACGGAATCAGCTGAAATTTTCAGGAAAATGGCACATTCTGTTTCTGAGCAGCCCCTAAAAATTTGTGGGTGTTCCGTCAAGGGGGGGCCGAGAAAAAAGGGGGGTCCCAAAACGCGTTTTTCCCATTCATTTTTCCATAGGGCGTTTGGCCTCACTTTTAGCTCGAACGGCTGAATGGATTTGCACAAAACTTGGCAAAATTGTAGGGACTGTTAGCCCGATGTGCCTTTGCTGGGTCTCAATATATGTGCTCCAGTGGATTTTGAGAAATTAACGTTTAAAAAAACAGATATATCTGTGACAGCTTCCGGGATAGCGCACCAGTTCGCGTACTTTTCGCGTAATGGAGCTTTGCGAAGCGAAGCTGATTGGCTCTCCGGTGTCTGTCAACATTCTAAACAGTCCGGAGCGGCTGCCATCTTGTCTCTCGGTAGGATCGAGAGACAAGAGGAGGCCAAAACGAAGGGTGAAATGAAGGAAATGGGGCAAGGTAGACCCCTTCTGACCCCCTAGGATTGATGAGGGGGATATTAAAGTGCCCGCGGGCCAAAAAAAATAAATAAAAAAATTCGATTTTTTGTCGTAGAGGCGCAAATCGGTACGTGAACCGGGCAGCTAACCGGGCAGCTAACCGGCAGCGTAACGGGAGTCTGAGGAGAAGTTGATTGGCTGTCAACATTGTAAACAGTCTGGAGCGGCCGCCATCTTGTCTCTCGGTAGGATCGAGAGACAAGAGGTGGTGAAAAACGAAGGGGAAAATGAAGGAAAGGGGGCAAGGTAGACCCCTCCTGACCCCCTAGGATTGATGAGGGGGATATTATAGTGCCCCGCGGGGCAAAAAAATAAATAAAAAATTGCGATTTTTCGCCGTAGAGGCGCGTCCCGGTACGCGAACCGGGCAGCTAACTGGGCAGCTAACCGGCAGCGTAACGGGAGTCTGAGGAGAAGCTGATTGGCTGTCAACATTGTAAACAGTCCGGAGCGGCCGCCATCTTGTCTCTCGGTAGGATCGAGAGACAAGAGGTGGTGAAAAACGAAGGGGGAAATGAAATAAAGGGGGCAAGGTAGACCCCTCCTGACCCCCTAGGATTGATGAGGGGGATTTTAAAGTGCCCCGCGGGGCAAAAGAAAAAAAATTGCGATTTTTCGCGGTAGAGGCGCTTCCCGGTACGCCAACAGGGCAGCTAACCGGCAGCGTAACGGGAGTCCGACATCTTGTGTTTTTGGAGCGTCCGGTTTGCGTACCGGGTAGCGTTCCGGTAAGCGTAACAAGGGAAAAACCAAGAGAAACAGTAAAATAAAATTTAAAGGAATAGATTTCCACCAAACTTGGCAAAATTGTAGGGGCTGTTTGTTTGATGTGCCTTTGCAAGGCCTCAAGATATGTGCACGTGTGGATTTTGTCTAATTAAGGTTAAAAAAAAATATATATCTGTAAGCGTGCTCTGGCGCGCTTACGTTACGGGTTTTATTTGCGCTGCAGAGACGATACGTCACGTTTATGCGACGTGTCATGAGGCGTCTCACGTGGCATGTAATAAAGAATATATTTTACAGCTATAAATATTAGCTTTTAAAAAACCAATGAAATTCACTGAAAAAACCATAGGTTATAGACCATATATAGTTAGGAATTTGCATTTACAAAACCTTGAAAATTCACTGAAAAAAACATTGGTTATAGACCATATATAGTTAGGGATTAGCATTTACAAAACCTTAATTTACTCGCACAAAACCATAGAAATTCGCATATATAGTTAGTTGCAATAACTATATATCGCGCACCCGCAATCCACTGCTGATGATGTCACATATTACATCATTCATGACATGGTCAGTGACATCACTGATGACATCACTGATGACATCTCAAATGACATCACTGATGACATCTCAAATGACATCACTGATGACATCTCAAATGACATCACTGATGACATCACTGATGACATCTCAAATGACATCACTGATGAAATCACTGATAACATCTCATTTGACATTACTGATCACATCACTGATGATATCATTCATATGATAATACGATGAACCTCTTCAGACTTTAATATAACCTTAGATACAATCAGTGTAAACAGACACTCACAGACTGTGACTCATCCATGGAGTTACTCACACACCTAGTCAGTCATGCAAAGAATCAATCACACCTCCATTTCCTCAACTATACAGTTATACACACCTTACTTAATCAAACATATACTAACACATATTTACTCTCTTATACAATCACTGATACAAGTTCACAATGATCCATACAGCCGCTCACACATTCACTGGCTCTTATGCACAGTTATTTATATATGTCAACTCTTACATGTACTGTGTTTTACATATGTACTTACTTTGACATGTAGCACTGAGAAATCCAATCACTCACCAATACACTCATGCAGACAGTCAACCGCCCATACAGCTGTTTCCACATGCACTTTAGAACCCATACATCTAGTGAATCAACTGCTCACACATCTATGCACAGAGTCACACACCTCCCAGCCACCCCCACACACACACTCACTCTCCCATACAAATATTTGGGCAACCAATCAATAACCCATATAGTTACTCATATAGCTACTGATCAACACATGCAGCAGTTTACAGAACTACAGAAATAATGATGCACAAATTAAGACAGTTTAGTCACTAACCCATGCACTCAGTGAGACACATTTAATCATTCTCTCATACAGTCAGTCATGCACCTACTAAATCCTTCATCCAAACACTTATACATCCACTCATTCTTCAATATGTAAGACATATTTTAACTTTACAGAAACATACAGTCACTGGATGTTGTCATCAGTGATGTCATCAGTGATGTCATTTGAGATGTCATCAGTGATGTCATTTGAGATGTCATCAGTGATGTCACTGACCATGTCATGAATGATGTAATATGTGACATCATCAGCAGTGGATTGCGGGTGCGCGATATATAGTTATTGCAACTAACTATATATGCGAATTTCTATATTTTTGTGCGAGTAAATTAAGGTTTTGTAAATGCTAATCCCTAACTATATATGGTCTATAACCAATGGTTTTTTCAGTGAATTTTCAAGGTTTTGTAAATGCAAATTCCTAACTATATATGGTCTATAACCTATGTTTTTTTCAGTGAATATATATATATATATATATATATATATATACATACATACATACATACATACATACATATATATATATATATATATATATATATATATATATATATATATATATATATATATATATATATATATATATATATTCGCTTCCCAACAAAAACTCCTTCCGGGTCCCTCGACCCGTGAAAGGTGGCGTGGACGCCGGCGGAGTGAATCCGACACGAGTATGATTTCAATAAACAAAGTCCATAACCCACGCTCTCAGGAAACAACTCGGAGACACCAAAATGAAGCCAGTGCTGTTTTAATTCACAACGCGTTTCGCCGACAACGGCTTGATCACGTGATCAAGCCGTTGTCGGCGAAACGCGTTGTGAATTAAAACAGCACTGGCTTCATTTTGGTGTCTCCGAGTTGTTTCCTGAGAGCGTGGGTTATGGACTTTGTTTATTGAAATCATATATATATATATATATATATATATATATATATTGCCTGCGGTTCCGACCCGTTGTTAAAGAGGCTTGGCGAGGGAAATGCACACACAGCGTTGGTGACAATTGACATTGCAGCGGATTTAAACGCCACTAAAAGCATGAAAAACATCACTGAATTGCGCTGAAAATGAACAATTTCTTTTCAAACTTGAAATATCACCTTTCAGGTACGGCGAAGTCCTGCTTCAATTGCCGCACATCGAAAGCTGACCAATCAGGAGAGATATCCTCTCTTCAAAAATCGGAGCGCTGTGCATGAGAGATCTACACCTGTGCACTGGTGAAAGCTGATGGCTGAAACGCGTCTGAAAATAAAGGTGTTTTTTAACTTTCCCCGAGTGCCCGTGTGTGATGTACCTTGCATGCATTGGAGCCTATATCTACAAGTGAGTCCCTTCCTCACTACGAGAAGCACCCGCCTAGAGTTCGATTGTCTGCTTGAAGGAACCTGGAGCGTTTAACTATACAGACGCTGAACCGTCTCTTAACGGAAGGGCCCGTCGACCATATGTCGGGAATTATCCAAATTCGAGGACAACTCTAATTACCGTTGCCTGCGGTTCCCACCTGATGTTAAAGAGGCTTGGCGAGGGAAATGCACACACAGCGTAGGTGACAATTGACATTGCAGCGGATTTAAACACCACTCACAGCATGAAAAACATCACTGTATTGCGCTGAAAATGAACAATTTATTTTCAAACTTGAAATATCACCTTTCAGGTACGGCAAAGTCCTGCTTCAATTGCCACATCTCGAAAGCTGACCAATCAGGAGAGATATCCTCTCTTCAAAAATCGGAGCGCTTTGCATGAGAGATCTACACCTGTGCACTGATGAAAGCTGATGGCTGAAACGCGTCTGCAAATAAAGGTGTTTTTTAACTTTCCCCGAGTACCCGTGTGTGCTGTACATTGCATACGTTGGAGCTTATATATATATATATCTGACCAAGGTACACGGATCGACGGACTTGCACCTCAAAGGTTGAAACGGTTGCGGGGACCCAGGGGGGCTTCAGGACTATACAGAAACCGGACATAACGCGCCTTGCCCTGCATATTGCCACAATGATGAAAACTTTGATTGAAATTCCCCACGTACTGCCTGCCCAGTTATGAGGTATTCTGGGAGCTGTAGTACCTACCGTATTGCAGCAGGCGGACGATCACATGGTTGGGGAGGTGTGTGCTCCTAACATTGGGAGAACTGCAGGACTATTTAAATGTGAAGGCGTGGTCGTGTTCAAGGTTAGCAGCGGCATCTGACGAAGGCTCCATTGCCGAAATGCATCATGCCTCAAACTGCTGTCCAATAAAGGCTTTCCCCTGGATTCCTCGTGTGGCCTCTTCCTTCTGCTCGTCGGAGGGGTTTTGTGGACATTTTCACGTCAGCCAGAGGCATGTGAAGGGGCCCCGTTTCACAAGCTGACTGATGCTACACTGGCTTCCTGCTTCTGCAGTTTGTTTCTCTGACCAAGATATTGGTACAGCACCAGCCCACCTTCAAAATGCAGGTCTTGCTAGAACCGCTGCCAGTGGCAGCCTGTGACTACACGGGTAGTGTTGATTCACTGCATTCAGCACACGGATCGACGGACTTGCACCTCAAAGGTTGAAACGGTTGCGGGGACCCAGGGGGGCTTCAGGACTATACAGAAACCGGACATAACGCGCCTTGCCCTGCATATTGCCACAATTATGAAAACTTTGATTGAATTTCCCCACGTACTGCCTGCCCAGTTATGAGGTATTCTGGGAGCTGTAGTACCTACCGTATTGCAGCAGGCGGATGATCACATGGTTGGGGAGGTGTGTGCTCCTAACATTGGGAGAACTGCAGGACTATTTAAATATGAAGGCGTGGTCGTGTTCAAGGTTAGCAGCGGCATCTGACGAAGGCTCCATTGCCGAAATGCATCATGCCTCAAACTGCTGTCCATTAAAGGCTTTCCCCTGGATTCCTCGTGTGGCCTCTTCCTTCTGCTCGTCGGAGGGGTTTTGTGGATATATATATATATATATACATAACTATCCGACTTGCCTTCAAAGTGCTTCACTGCACCGACAGGTATGCAGACTGCAAAAATACGCCAGAGTCAGTCTTCAGATTCCAAAATTATTTATTTCATTGTAGTACAAGCCATCAGACGCGTTTCGGACTTGACGTCCTTGCTCACTAATGGGGAGTGACTGAGCAACCGCTTTAATATAGAAACATCACACACAAAAGCGGGCCATTTCTTAACATCAAATCGAGATAAAAAGAGGACTGTGATACCACATATGGTCCCTAAAGTGGTGTCAATGGAGGCGCCATTATAAGACATGTCTTAGCCATGGAAAACAATGCTACATTTTGACTCTAAAGTTGGTACATGCCATATAGATGTTGTATAAAAAATTACATTATAATCATATTGACATGCCTAATACATAATGGATGCCCTGTGCATTACTTAGATTAAAAAACAACCCGTAAAAGTGCAAATTTCATACACTTACGTATCAGTAAATGAATCGAACATACAAAGTTTTAGTTGGACAACTATATCTCATCATTAACAGTAATGTGGGTCTTATCTTGAGGGTTTAGGGTAGATAAGGTGCAATGATGTATATATCATAATCTGTACAAATACCATTTATAATTTTCGAACAGAATTTACATCAGTGGCACAGTACAAATCTAACCACATTTGGCTTTAAACCTCTCATACTAATGTCAAGTTTAATACTCCACAATATTCTAAGTCGTCCAATTGATATAACCATGCACGTACAGGATCAATCAAATCTATGCATTTGTACTGTAATTGATGTAGTACCATAATGACAGTTCATTCAAACAGCTGTTCGATGAGGGCATTCAATACAATCCTGAGCTCAAATGCTTGAAAGTAGGCTGTCTTCAAAATGATGGGCATATTATCAAATGGGGTTGGATAGGTGGTCATGTTAACCCCAACCTTGCACGCCCTACATGAGCTGCAATGAAAAAAAACCTTATGTGGGGACAGCCAATTATCCTCTTTGAGTGTTTCTGGGCTGCTAACCACAAGATCATTGTGCATCGCATATGCACGTCTGTATGTGATAGTGGGAGTTTTAGGCATAACTTGCTTTAGTACGTGGTCTGTGAGGATGATGGGCCATTGTTGTTTGACCAGTTTAGTTATTTGGCGTGCTTGACGGCTATACCCCGTAATAAGGCGTATGGTGTTATTGTCATTGCTCTCTTCTGATACCAGTGGGATGCCCCTAGTAGGGTCTAACAGATCTTTACGATTTATGCGGTTGGCTTTCGCCATACTCACATCCAATCTTTTCTCATTGTAGCCCTGGCCATTAACCTTGTTTTACATTCTTATTAATGTTTGTCTCTAAGATCAGGGGTACTGCAAGACCTGTGGATCCTTAGGAATTCCCCATACGGGATAGCTGTGATGGTGTGTTGTGGGTGGAACCTCTTAGCGTGCAGAATAGTGTTTCCTGCAGTTGACTTTCTGAATAGGCTGGTAGTTATTTTGTTATCCACTACATTGATCTGCACATCTAAAAAAGTTGCCTCATGGTCACTGATGCTGGCCGTGAACTTAAGATTCAATTGATTATCATTGATATCATTCACAAAGTCCCTAGCCTGTTGCATAGTGCCCCGCCAAATAATGAAAACATCCTCTATGTATCTCCAATAATTCATGACATGGTTATCCCAACTGCTGGCATGTTGGACCCTGAGGACATGTTCCTCCCACCACCCCACGTGGAGCCCCGCGTAGGTCGGTGAAAAACATGCCCCCATGGCTACCCCTCTTAATTGTCTAAAACAGTGTTATTAAATAGAAAAACATTGTTGTTAAGACATTTATCTATCATTGCAATAAGCATTTTGTTGTGTTGGTATAGTTCAATGGGGCGTTGGTCTAAGTAATACGTGGCTGCTCTAATACCATCCGCATGTGCAATGCTCGTGTACAACGTGGATATGTCCATTGTCATGATTAAGAAGTTATCAGACCAGGTACATTGATTTAAAAGGTACAGGAACTCCGTGGTGTCTTTAATGTAGGCTGGTAATGAGACAACAAATTCTTGTAAATAAAAGTCTATATATTTGGATGTATTCTCGAAAACGCTGTTTATTGCTGACTATATATATATATATATATATATATACTCCTTGAGTAAAAACAACCTGCAAATCCCCTGTCCCAACACCAAATGGCATGAGAAAGCAAAGCATGTGCATTAACAGCACCCATGCCTCAAACATATAGGGAAATGTCTCACCAGGTACTCCTGCAACAAAATTATAAATAATGGTTGCCCTAAAAAAACACTGTGAGTGTCCAATCAGACCTAGAGGTCACACAAATTTTTGTGGGTCCTTAGTGCAGCTACCATTGTGTCAAAGGTGGCTGCCGTTACACCACCAATGTCAACAAACAGAAGCCACACATGGACCTAACAATTACCTAACATAAAACCTAAACCACAGATACATCATAAACAATCCGATTCAATTAATCTCATCCAGTCCTCCTTCGTGTTCAGGCCTGTTCGGATGGTATCTAAAATTGGAATATACCATTGTTCACAGTTTTTACGTTTAAGTGTTAGGTCGCCTAATCTTTTATTACCTTCTATTTTTTCAATAATAAACCACCTGAAACCCGTGAGGACATGGCTTTCCTTTAAGAAATGACTAACTAGTGGAGCATTGTCCTTTCTATTCTTTATGGCGGATTTATGTTCCCCCAAATGAATTTGAAGTTCTCTGGACGTCTCACCGATGTATCCCAAGTTGCATGGGCATAGAAGCAAAAAGACTACATTCCTACATCTGCAATTATTTAAAGTTTTAGAAACCAAGGTCTGTTTATTGAAAACCCCCTGTTTTCCCTCAATGCATTGACCCCACATATTGCAGTGGCTACACTTATAATTTCCAGTGGTTTGAGTGCCCATCAGAGTCCATTGGTGCATGGTAGGGCCTTTTCTATATGTATGTACTAGTTCCCTTTTCAAGTTATTATGGTGTTTAAATGCAAATAAGGGTCTCTCCAACACAGGGGACCAGTTTGAATTCATTATATTTTTTTATTTCATTGCTTAAACAAGAGTATTGGCTCACAAATACTATTTCCTGTTTGTACCGGCAGCTACCTTTGACACAAGGGTGGCTGCACTACGGCACAATAAAAAATAGTGTGACCACTAGGCCTGATTGGACACTCACAGTGTTTTTTTTGGGCAAACATTATTTATAATTTTGTTGCATATACTTTTGATTTGTAAATAACATCTGAAAAGTACCGGACATTAAGGGGCTCATTAGGATGGTGGTCAAAAAATCACCCGACCGCCATGGAAGCGGAAAATAACTGCCCGCCGGCACCGTGGAAAAACAGGCGGTCAAATTAGGCTAAACCGCCAAAAAAGACCGACTGCGGCGGAACCGGCCCAAGAAAAACCGCCCGTCGTGGGTGGTGATGGCCAAAATCCGACCGCGGTGGTCAGAAACTCAGCGGAAAATCAACACCCCCCGCAAGCATAGCGGAAACACCACACAGGAAATTAAGATATGGTCCAGCGGTACAATTTGCTGTTTCCGACTGCCGCAGTCACACACTGGATGAATGGGAGAGCCAGCGGAAGAGCTGCAGCATACCCACCACTGCAGACGATCCGTAGAAAACATGGCGGATGATGCAAAAACCCCACAATAAGGCCAAACATTGAACTATTGAAAGTAGCCATGCCCCCCAAATACACAAAATCACATCACAATGAAACAAACACATGTCAAACAGAAACATACAATTCCCAGGACAACACCCACAACCCACCTGACAGGAATACCCCATTTGGACACACCCACAGAGCATAAAACCAGCCCCTACCCTGTCCACAATCCTTTGCAATACTCCAGAAGAGAAGGGCATTCACCAGATCTGAGAGGAGAGGCAAAAGAACACAGCACACACACATCACAACCACCATCACACCAGCACCAACAAGCCCCCAGCACATAACACACCTCACACACCACCACCACACACACCACCCACACCCCTGCACCCACAAAGACTTTGCACACCACACACCATGTCAACACATAAAATGCCAAATTCGCAGAGAGTGAGTTGTCAGTCAAGGTAAATGAGATAGTCAGAGTGGACCCACAACTGTTTGGTAGCCTGGTCCAACAGAGACCCTTAGCCACAAGGACTCAAATGTGGGAAAGGATAGTACAAAGGGTCAATGCAATAGGGACGACCCCGCGATCCAATAAGGAGATCATGAAGCGGTGGCATGATCTGAAGAGGGTTGTCAAAGAGAAGAGGAGCAAGAACTGGGAGCTGGCAAACCGGACTGGCAGTGGCCCTCCCATTCCACAAAAAGCACTTACACCATGGGAGGAGAAGGTGCTTGGGAAACAAAGGGAGGTCGCTGTACTGTTCCTATGAGAAGTGAGGGAAGTGTTTAGCTGGCATGACCACAGATGTTAGAGTAACATCCTGGGGCATCCATTTTGTTGGATGTAATGGCCTCACACACCCCGAAGGATGTCATGCTTCATCATCGGCGGTTGCTCCTCGTCGGGGAGGCGGTGCAATCCCCGACGGGCTCACCTCAAAGAGGGGCTCTTTGGCGGAGATCTTTTTCCAACTGCCTTATGGTGAGGTGGGGATGTGTGGGCCGGGCTAGGTGTGGTGGTGTGTGGGGTATTAAAATGTAGCAAGGGGTACCGGAATTCAATTTATTCTGGGGGTCCCCTGGCTGCAGTTAAAATGTGGGGTTTAGCTTACTAGGTGTCAGCAGGTTAGGTCGGGTGACCCTAGATAAGGCTAAAGGTGATGTTGGTCGACATGTTTCACGCTGTGGGTCTAGTCACCCGCGATTCATCAGGACCTTAATAATGTGCAGGGGCAAACATGCTAGTGTCATGTGTGTCAATTGTTACCTCTGTGGGTACTCCTATGCCTAATGGTTGAGGACTACATGCCACATGAGGGGTCGGCGGGACTAGACAGCAGGGAAGAGCCCAAGGTTTGCTCTATTCTCCCGAGCTCGGCGGAGAAGGGTAGGTCGATCAGCGCGGACACGGGAGAATAGAGCAAACCTTGGGCTCTTCCCTGCTGTCTAGTCCCGCCGACCCCTCATGTGGCATGTAGTCCTCAACCATTAGGCATAGGAGTACCCACAGAGGTAACAATTGACACACATGACACTAGCATGTTTGCCCCTGCACATTATTAAGGTCCTGATGAATCGCGGGTGACTAGACCCACAGCGTGAAACATGTCGACCAACATCACCTTTAGCCTTATCTAGGGTCACCCGACCTAACCTGCTGACACCTAGTAAGCTAAACCCCACATTTTAACTGCAGCCAGGGGACCACCAGAATAAATTGAATTCCGGTACCCCTTGCTACATTTTAATACCCCACACACCACCACACCTAGCCCGGCCCACACACCCCCACCTCACCATAAGGCAGTTGGAAAAAGATCTCCGCCAAAGAGCCCCTCTTTGAGGTGAGCCCGTCGGGGATTGCACCGCCTCCCCGACGAGGAGCAACCGCCGATGATGAAGCATGACATCCTTCGGGGTGTGTGAGGCCATTACATCCAACAAAATGGATGCCCCAGGATGTTACTCTAACATCTGTGGTCATGCCAGCTAAACACTTCCCTCACTTCTCATAGGAACAGTACAGCGACCTCCCTTTGTTTCCCTAGTGCAAGACACGGACACAAGCTGTAACTGGACCTCCCACCCCTCTGGGTGGAAAACCGTGTCCGTTGATCCATTGATCACCTACTCTAACTCCCTCCTTTTGATACAGGAGAAGGTGCTTGCCATACTGCATCCAGAGATTCTCACAGGACTAACCGGGGAAGTGGAGGCTGGTAAGTACAAACAAATGACTACCACCACACTGATATGTACTGTCTTGCACAACTACACCACCTAAGATAAATACCATTCATCTGCACCACACACTCACAAAAACATGTCTCACAGATCCAACAATCACCCACTCCCATTCATCCCAAATAACTCCCACCAGGCACCCTTGTCCCACAGCATCAGCAAGATGGAGGCCCCCACCCCACCCAGAAGCATGTGTCAGCCATTACAGAACCCACATCAAACTAACAGGTAGGTATACATCTTGCCATGGAGTGCTGTATGTGGGAGAGAGGCCTGCACTGCTACTCCGACCATGCCCCCTAGCCCACACCACAGCAGGATGGATCCCTCCCCCACCTCACCCAGAAGCACTTTGCAGCCATTGCATTGTTCAGCTTCACCTAACAGGTAGGTAGCCATCTTCCCTGGGAGGGCTGTTTGAGGGTGGGAGACCTTTACCACTACTCCCCCATTCCCCCTGTCCCACAGCAGCATCAAGATAGATCCCTCCTCCACCCCACCCAGAAGCACTTGGCAGCCATTGCAGTACAGCAAATGAACTAACAGGTAGGTAGCCATCTCAGTTGGGAGGGCTGTTTGGTGGTGGGATGCCTGCATTTGTACTCCTATCATGCTCCCTTGTTCCCCAGTACAGCCAGATGAAGCACACCATACCACAAGATGCATGTGTCATCTAATGGACCTCTTAAAAAGAGAGAGGGACCCTTTAACACCCAAAGGACTAGGGTTCAAACAAGAATTCCAAAATGAGCGTTCTCTGGGAATTCGAAAAATCATATCCCAGTCTTCTATCACTGAGACAACTATCATTCTCCCAAAGATGTTTTCTTTCCACATTCAGTCAAAGGGATCACTATCAAATACCATTGGTTTGAGTGTTGGCACAGAAACTTCCAATAAATGTACAGATATATTGATTTTATTAAAACAGTACTAAAAGGTTAAAAACATCTCATCCAGGCAAAAAGAATGCCTGACACAATAATTACACAATATATAGTTTAAAAAGAGTCAGAGAGATAAAAACAAGACATTACATTTTAGTCATTAAGTTCCACAACCACTACCAGAGATTATACACAAGCACCCCAATTTGTCAAAATTCATTAGTATTTGGGGTGGATTGAGGGCGTTGGGTTTGTGGTAAACAGGCGTCGGCACGTTTCGAAGGTTATAATATTATTTGGACCTTCTTTGTCAAGACTACAATTGGTTATGCTCTGGGTCAGAAAGCTTCTAAAAAATAAATGTATATAAGAAAGACAAATCAATAGAACCTTCAAACATATTACTACAATAATAGCACTTCATAAGATAAAACAAAAATCTCATTAATAAAAAACTCACAATCTATCCTGCACATTAATACATATATGGGCATATGCATCAAAAATCGGTAAAACGAGTCCTTATTTGCGATAAATAAGGAATCGCAAATAAGGACTCGTTTTCCGCGATGCATCAAAAGATTCGGTATTTATTACCGAATCGCTAAAAACTGTTAAAATATACCAAATCCCCGATAGCGAGAGTCCAAAATAAAGATCAGCAAATACCGAATTAGAAATACCGAATCGGTATTTGCAAGTTCGGTATTAGCGAATTCGCAAAAAAAGGTTGCGTTGGAAGCAGGTTGATGGCATCACAACCAGGAAGTCTTACAGCCCATGCTTCATTCAGTGCCCTGAGAAGCTCAGAGGAGAAAGCAGAGCACAGGAGTTGAGGAGAGAAACACTGATCCCACAAACCAGCAATACCACTGCATTCCAGGATGGAGAAGGATGCTCCCCAAAATAAAGACACGCCCAGAAAGAGGATTTAAACAAGGTCAAGGTGCACCACTTCAATGTTTACAGAGACTGTTAACTTTGATAAGGTTAACAGAAATAATCACATCAGCTATTACTTGTGTTCTTTGAAAGTTCTTTTATTCGATTCAGTTGAAAGTGAAAAGTATATACAGGAGCTACAGCCAACGCGTTTCATCCTCTTGGGACTTCTTCAGGGCAAAAATAATCATAAGGTAATGTTCTTGGATCTTCTCCCGTGGTTATGGGATGCGTGAGTATGTCCGTGACGTTCTATTATGGTGAAAGAGGCATCCTGTTCGACAAACAAATCTCCGTGGAGGAATCTGTTCTGGCAGAGCCGTTCTTGTTAATAAGCGGTGTGTGTCTATTTGTAGTCAAGTTCAGCCAAAACACTCACGAATTAAGAGGTATTTCAATATTGTGCGTACAAGTCTCATCAAAGTATAGATGATAGTCCAAATAGTGCTGGAACCAGGGTAGTAAGCATGGAATGGAAGTTCTGTCTGTCTATTATTATTTTCTTGTTGTAGGGGAAATATATATTGATCCTCCTGCTTGGGCACTCTTAATAAAGTGAGCTATAGCATCCCCTGGTTCCTAGATCAGCATGCAATACGACGTCCTCCTCCGTCAGGTACCGGCAGAAAAAGGAAGAGGAAGTTTTCTGACAAAGAACTTGAACTTCTGATCGAGGGGGTGAGCAGCAAGCATGACAGGCTGTTTGGTAAGCTGTCATTAAAGGTGCCTGAGGCAGAGAAGCGCAAGATCTGGCTGCGCTTCAAGGAGAGGGTAAATGCTGTTGGAGTCACGCACCGCAGCATAGACGACCTGAAAAAGAGCTGGTATGACCTCAAGAAAATGGCGAAGGAGAGGATCGCAGAAAGGGTGAAGGATGCAGCTGGCACAGAAGGGGGGAATCTAACGTCACACCCAACACAGCCCTTGAGGACCTTGTTGAGGGTACCATTGAGCCTGAGGCAGTCATGGGGGTCACCCAATTGGACACTTCCGGCGCTGCAGCAGGAGAACAAGGTAAGATGCATTCCAGTGCTGATACGCAGCGTGTTGTCTACCCATGCCCATCCCCCCAGGCCAATCACAGTGCACAGGTAGTAGTGCCTAACGCATATACCCTCACCAAAGTGTTGCATCATGGGAGTTGTAGTCATGTCATCCAAGTGTGCATGTATGATCCCCAATGTTAAAGAAATGAGACCAGCAGCACAGGGCCAATAGTCTGTCCAAATATGTTATTTATGTAGTCGGAAGTATGCAAAAAATATACATTTAGACAAAATAATAACAATGCACTGTTTCACACACAGATGCATCACCCCTGGACTCTGATGACAGCAGACGTCTCATCATATCAGAAGCCCCGCCAGGGACCGATGCAGAGACTCCGCAGGGACGTCATCCCACACCACCACCAACACCATCACCACCACCACCATCACCACCATCACCACCACCGCGGACAACACCACCACCGCCATTACCGCGGACAACACCACCACCACCACCACCGCGGACAACACCAGCAAGCCGCAGGGCAAATGTCCCCTCCATGCAGGTGATGGAGACAGAGCAGAGGCCAGCAGCCACAAATGTTCCACGACAGTCAACTGTCACTCCGCCAGCTCAAACACCAGCACGTGTCCGAGTCAGAAAGCGGGGCAGGCCCTGGGAAGACTTGCAGAGGGATCTGAAGAGCCGACACACGGCTACGGTGTGGTTGAGTCACGGATGCTGCATGTTCAGCGCCTGCAGGGGAGACACATGGGAGCAATTAACATTAACATGGCAAAATTGGCTAGCAAAATGGGCATGATGACAGACGCTGTGCATGAAATGACCACAGCCGTTGCTGAGGGTAACAGAGACATCAAACTGTGCCTACAGAAGCTCACCCATGCCATCCTAGCAGGGCAACAAAGCGAGCGCAGGAGGCATCGCCATAACTTGCTCTGTTCCAATGCATCCATTAGGGCCATCACAAAGCTCTGCAAAAGCACAGCTGTACTTTCAGGGAGATCTGTGTCACTGCATGTCGACCTGGGCCATTACTGTGGTGATGTGGCAAGGCCTTGGGCCAAGTGACCACTGCAGTGGAGCATCTGCAGTCTGGGACTTTTAGTGCCAGCACTTTGGGAGTGGAGGAGGGGAGTGAGGCTGCATCAATCGTCAGCAGCATCTCTGTGCCGGAGTCCAGCGATAGGAGGCTCAGTTCTCGCAGCTCCTCAGCCACTGAAACACATTGTGGTGATGTGGAGGAGTCATGAGACAGGAGGCTGGGGGTATGTGGAAGGCGCAAATAGCCATGTTCTATAGGGTCTTTGGCCATGGTGATGTAACAATGGGGCACCTACATTACTTCAAGATACTCCCGTGATGACAACGGATATGTATCCTTAACAATGTTTTGAGTCTGCGTCATGTAGACGTATCATTAATATTCACCTCACAAGTGCTCATGTGCATTAAACATTTGCGCACCAGATTATGTTGTGATGGCTCAATCTTACCTTTCTCTGAAGTGATGTTGTGTGATGCATGTCCGCCTCCTTTGACCTTCAGCTGTGTTAGGAATGTGTGCCTGTTGGTGTGTGGGGAGGTTGCTGTGCACGAAAGTTTTCATCTTGGTCCACCTCTATTGGTATCCCCCATCTTGTGGCAATGTTGTGCAGCATGGCACTTACCGCTATTATCTGGCAGGAGGTTACCGGGTCATACTGCAATACACCTCCTGTCTTTTGTAGGATCCGGAAGCGACTCTTGAGGATTCCAAAGGTTCGCTCTACTACATTCCTGGTACTTATATGTGCTGCGTTGTAGCACTGCTCTTGAGGTGTTGCTGGGTTGAGGTAGGGAGTGAGGCGATATTCACGCAAGGCGTATGCGCTGTCACCTGCAGGGTGGGGAGCAAAGGGTTAGCGGCATGAATACAATTACATATGTGAGGATGGAGTTAATGATAACTTTTAAGCAACAGTGGTCCCATGCATTAATAGGTATAGGAAAAAATAAATATAGACACACTGGAACTATATTGAGTATTGTGATTTGTCCAGCCAGACAGGGATCACTAATTTTTACTTATAAAAAGGATTCTTGTTGAAGTATAAGTAAAAATTAGTGATCCCTGTCCGGCTGGACAAATCACAATACTCAATATAGTTCCAGTGTGTCTATATTTATTTTTTCCTATACCTATTAATGCATGGGACCACTGTTGCTTAAAAGATATGTTCCCCGAGGTCCTATGCTGACTCGTTGGGTGCCCTTGTTGTTTTTTGATATCGAGTTAATGATAAGGCATAAGTATGTACCTAGTAGGTGTCCCTCTCCAAATTCACAGTTGAGCAGACGCCTGTAGATGCCACTGTGTCGGAATATGTATGCGTCGTGTGTTCTTCCAGGAAATTGTGCTACAATGTTCGTTATGATGTGCTTGGCATTGCACACGACCTGCACGTTAATGGAGTGATAGGACTTCCGGTTGCGTAATATGTATTCGTTGGCTGAGGGGGGACAGATGGGGACATGCGTGCAGTCAACGCATCCTATGAGATGAGGAAATTGTGCTACCTGGTAGAAGTCCTGTTTGGTGCGGTTCAACTGCTGTGGGGTTGTGGGGAAGGTGATGTGGGTATGAATCATTGTCAGCATGGCATCTAGGAATTTGCGGAAGAAGAGTGAAAGTGCGCTTTGTGACACGCCTCCGGCTACTGCTACAACCCCATGAAACTTCCAGACTCCAGCAGGTGCAGGCACATAGGAACTGGACGTGGGCAGGGATGGCATTGGTCCTACGGGTCTGGTGCTGCAGTAGTGGTTCCAGGTCAGCAATGAGGTGCATGATTATTGCACGATTCAATCTGTACTTGTCATAGATTAGTTCCTCTGTCTGGCCCAGCATTGTGATGCGCACCCTGAATACCCTCTCCTGGATCCTCCTCCTGCGCTGTGCTACAGCATTGATTCTCATCCTCCTAGCAAGCACGTAGAGGGCAGCCATTTTGGAAGACATACAGGGTCTCCAGAGGCATATTTGAAGGGTTTCTGATTGTTTCCACCTGTCTGAATTTTTTTATTTTTTTTTCCTTCATCCAACTTTACCTCCTGGTTGAGATTCCCCTTATTTTGCTCATGCTAAATAGCGATTTGGTGCATTTTCGTTATTTGCGATTTTGGTGCATATCGTAGCGACTTTTTAATAGTGATTCGGTATTTCCGGGGGCTAATGTCAATCTCGGTATTACTGATTCGCTAATTTGCGATTCGGTAATTTACCGCAGGGTTATTTTGCGATTCTTTATTTTATTCAGTATTGGGGTTGATGCATTTGGATTTCAGGTTTTGCGTTTGGTAACCGCCTGTTTTACTGATTCGCTATTTTACCGGGAGCTATTTTGGTTGATGCATCTGCCAGATAATCCCATAAGCACGACCTTGTAAAGGACAGAGTTGTTATTTTCTCCCGGGAAAAAACTTTTTTTATATAAAAAGAAAACTCCATCATATCTCACCTCTCAGATTTCTGGGCATGAAGAACCCAGGAGATAATATATTTTTATATAAAAAAAGTTTTTCCCCGGAGAAATTGTGGGGATCGCTGTAGGAAACAGTGAGTATTGTTAAATACATTTATTTGGGGTAAGGTCATATAATTGATAGGAAGTGTTCTTTTGACAGAGGTCACTAACCTTCACGGAAGAGTAAATTGCTGTATCGTACATCAGCTGGGGCGGCGAATATTAGAGAAGTAACAGCGCAATAAAGCACGGTAGGACAATCTGGTGTTAAATAAAGTTTTTATGATCATTGTAGAAGGAAGAAAAAAACATGAGAACGGACATTGTTGCAAGGTAACGTAAATACGTGGGTCACATGCTAGTCTACGCGCCACGTCAATTCTTTTAGACACAAGCGGCTATTTAAACACCCGACTCGGGCAGAGCGGTACTTTTTATTGATACAAATACAAACGGTAGAACTCAAGGCACGCCGACTTTCTGCACGTGGTGAGTGAGTTTTGGAATAGAGCTGAGCCAGGACTGTTATATTGGTAGTAACAATCGTGGGATGTAAAACAGCAGGAGATTTGTGTATAAAAACTTATGTACAATTCAATGGCACGCATAAACAGGATGGGAGAGTTTAGAAATATCACGAAGGGGCAAGGTTTATTTGCTTCCACTTCGAGGGGTTTATGGAAATTTACAACTGTGTAAACGCCCGATGGGGCGGATGGCAGAAATAGTAATGGGAAGTGTATTGCAGCTGGGCATGCAGGACTCAGCTGAGAACTATGGGTGGGCAATGTGGAAGGTGCATAGACACTGTATAGATGATTTTATTAATCTATTTACAGCTTCTGAAGGGGCCAGAGCAAAATTAGGACCCCAAGACAAAACGAGCAAACATAAAAGTAAGTAAATATTAAGGTCTTATAATGATGGTATAGGGAATCAGTCGAATGGAATATAAGGAGTGACTATTTGTCTCTTTACAAATTATGTAGATTCGATTGTATAACTTTGGAAAGGATAATATCGTGCAAGAAGGGAGGTCGGATAAGGGTCAGACTGAGCCAGCAGACCCAATGTTAGTAAAACTTGTTTTTTATTTCACACTAGAGTAATAAGCTTGAAACAAATAGCGAGATTCACAGATAGACAATATTAAACGCCTTATGTTGTAGGTAATAAAAGAGTGGTCTAGTGGAATTCAGTACGTGGCAGGAAGAGATACAACAGAGCTTCCAATTATTGAAGCATTTTCTCAGTGAGTAGGGAATTGTATTCACATAAACACGCTTGATTAAATGTAAGGTTATTGTCAAACTAAAATAGATACTGTTGGTGGCTTCTTAGTGTGGTTTATGATAGGTGTTACCATTGCCAATGTGCCTTAGAAACAGTTGAACCAACTAGAAAGTGGTCAACTTGTGCCCAAATTAGAAAAAACTGATATTGATAGGTAAGCGCTGAATGTTTTGTTTGACAGTAGAAGTATGCTTTTATATGAGTGGATGTGAGGATACTTTTGTATGGGCCATTTGATGGATTGATGTGTTGGTATCACAAACTGAAAAGGTTATCTAGGAGTTCTTTTTTCTTAAAGAACATAAGTAAAATGAATTATGATGTTTCTATCAATAACAATGCTCTCCTTTACAAGGACGTGTTTATGGGATTATAAGTATTAATGTGCAGGATAGATTGTGAGTTTTTTATGAATGAGATTGTTTTTGTTTTATGTTATGAAGTGCTATTATTGTAGTAATATGTTTGCAGGTTGTATTGATTTGTCTTTCTTATATACATTTATTTTTTAGATGCTCTATGGCCGAGAGCACAACCAATTGAAGTCTTGACAAAGAAGGACCTTCGAAACGCGTTGACGCCTGTTTACCACGAACCCAATGCTCTCAATCCACCCCAAATACTAATGAATTTTGACAGATTGGGGTCCTTTTGTTTAAGCTCTGGTAGTGGTTGTGGAACTCAATGACAAAAATGTAATGTCTTTTTTTTATCTCTCGGACTGTTTTTAAAGTATACATTGTGTAATTATTGTGTTAGGCATTCTTTTTGCCTGGATGAAATGTTTTTAACCTTGTAGTACTGTTTTAATAAAATCAATATATTGGTACATTTATTGGAAGTTTCTGTGCCAACACTCAAACCAATGGTATTTAATAGTGATCCCTTTGACTGAATGTGGAAAGACAAAATCTTTGGGTGAATGATAGTTGTGTCAGTGATAGAAGACTGGGATATATTTTCTGGAATTACTAGAAGACGCTCATTTTAAAATTCATCTAATGGACCATCTCAACCAAATCACCAGCTAGGTAGGCATTTTCTCCGGTCCCATGACACCATAGAGCAGAATGTAAGCCTTCCCCCACACACACACAGATGTGCCACGCCACAAAGCCAAATGTCAGAATGTCACAGATAAGTAGCCAGTACGTGCGGTAGTCATTGGCATGGAGACATGCCCAATTGGCGGTGGGCATGCTCCGCACCCAAATCGCGGTAGCAACCGCCTGTCCTCAGCGGGGTGGCATCAGCACCCCCCATTCAAACAGGTGCAGTAGTCATTGACATGGAGACATGCCCAAATGGCAGTGGGCATGCTCCGCCACCCAAATTGCGGTAGCAACCCCCTGTCCCCAGCGGTGTTGCATCAGCACCCCCATTCACACAGGAGCGGTAGTCATTGGCATGGAGACATGCCCAATTGGCAGTGGGCATGCTCCGCCACCCAAAACGCGATAGTAACCTACTATCCCCAGTGGTGTGGCAATAGCACCCCCCATTCACACAGATGCGGTAGTCATTGGCATGGAGACATGCCCAATTGGTGGCGGGCATGCTCCACCACCCAAATTGCGGTGCCTCATGTGATTGTAGGGATCCAAAATCGTGGTAGCTACTGCCTGGCACCTGCGGTGTGTCACCGCCATGGAGCATGCCCTAGAGCCAATGGGAACAATGACTGCGGTGGCATGATGCAATTTTGAAAACCACAGTAGGCGTGCTCAGCCACCTCGGAGCCGGTCAATGAATGCTTTTGATGGAGGCACCATCACGGTAGCGCACCCAGGGCCCTGCGATGTGTCACCCCCATGAAGCATGCCCTAGAGCCAATGGAAAAGATGACTGCGGTGGCATGATGCAATTTTGAAAACCACAGTAGGCGTGCTCAGCCACTGCGGAGTCGGTCATTGGGTGCTTTTGAATGAGGCACCATTGTGGTTTCGCGCACCAGGCCCTTGCGGCGTGTCACCGTCATGGAGCATGCCCTAGAGACAATGGGAATGATGACTGCGGTGGCATGATGCAATTTAGAAAATCGCGGTAGGCGTGCTCCGCCACCGCAGAGCCGGTCATTGGATGCTTTTGAATGAGGCAGACCTGGACAACCAATTGTTGCAGCTTGGCACCTTTGAAACGACCCCAGGGGGCTATATATGTGTGGTAGTGAGCCTCGCATTTCCACTGAACCCAGAGCCTGCCGCCAGAGACCCCACACCTGCTGCTGCCCCAGGGACTGCTGCCTGAGACCCCTCACCTGCTGCTGCCTCCAGGGACTGCTGCCTGAGACCCCTCATCTGCTGTTGTCTCCAGGGACTTCTGCCTGAGACCCTATTCTGCTGCTGCCTCCAGGGACTGTTGCCTGAGACTCCTCATCACCCAATTTAACCACAGGTGTTCCATGTCCACAGGGATGGCAAGGACAGAGAAGATCTGTGCCAGTACATTCAAAAGCGAGGAGCTGGAGGTCCCTTGGACGAGGTGCTCGCAAAGTACCCAAGGCTGTATGGTGCCCCAAATGTCATGGTAAGTCCTCAAAAGCGGAAGTGTAGGGCAGGGGGGCACACATGTAGTTGGACTGATGCAGTATATGCTGAGGGTGTGGGGTGGTGTCATGCACTGACAAACATGCTGTCTCCAGGGGGAAGGAGTGTGTGTCCCAAAGTCACAGGTCTCCCTGCCTGCAGTTGTAGGTATGAGTGAAATGTGTTGCGTTTTCAGTCATACAGTGACACAGTATGTTTGAAATGCAGGTGCCAGGACAGGGATTGCTTGGCTGAATGGCTGTGTGTGCCCCAGCTGTCCATCTCAGTTTGAGCCTAGATGCTCAGCACAGTGCCCTCCCACCAAGACAAGGTCACGTCACTTCATTTACTGTGTCCTCACATTTGTTTGTTTAACTGTCAAATCCAGCTATGCACCATCTCAGCCCTGTAGATTGAACACGACCAGACTTGTGTGGATCAATATTTTGTTTGTATGTCCATGTCCCTCGATGCCACGCACATGACATACTGAGATATTTACAGGTCATGGACATTGAGTGCTGCACAGTATTGCACACAATGAGTCCACCCCCAAACACTGGTTGATATGTGATGTTTGTGGTGCCCAGACATGCAAAGGACTGGAGATGTGTGCAAGCCACATCAGGGGTTCAGTTCTGGCATCCTGCATGTGTGTGAGATGTGCAAGGAAGGTGTACCCACTCACAACTGCATGCATTCACATCAGCTTAGCCCATGCAGAGTGCCCATGAGAGATGTACCCCTGTGTGGGATGGACAGATAGTAGATATTGTAAAGAGTTTGTGTCTTGCTACTGTATTGATAGATGTTGGTACATGACACTGTGTCACTGATAATCCCCCCCTCTTGTCTCCCATGCCTGCAGCTCAGGGTACACCAGCGTAAGGGCGTGAGAAGGGCCGTTGCAGCAAGGGTGCGAGCTCTGGGGGTATCTAACCGACAGCGCACCCACTGCCACAAGAGGTGGGACAACATCAGCCGGCTGGCAAAGAACGTGGCAGAGATGACCTTGGGGCTGCTTCCTCGCACTGGCCGGTTGGCACGGTGCAGCATGACACCACTGATGGGCCTCATCTTGGCAGTGACTTATCCTGAGAGGGATGCACGTCTGAGGGAGCATCAGCAACAAGGCTGGGGTGGGTATTTGGTGAGGGGGACTTTGGCTGGGAGCGGCTGCATGTAGACAGGGCCTGTGCTGGCCTATGTGATGTTGGTGTAGTGATGCAGTGTCGTGTAAGTGGCTGCTGTGCTGGGTGCCAGTGTCATGCATTTGCCCAAACTGTTCTTATGAAAGTAAGCCTTCATGCTGTGCATTCCCATTGCAGTCTGAGTTGTGCTCTTCAACTTTCATCAGAATTGGGGTAGTCGGGGGAATCAAATTGGGAGTGAACATCAGTGTTCACAATCTGAGTGTGACTTCATCAATGCGTCCATTGCCTGCACCATGAATGTTGAGGCCTAGACATCTTACAACAATGTGCAGTAGTCTTGGTGCCCTAGAGTGCAACATGGGGGTTGGCATGGGCTCTTTCCATTGTTGACTGACATGTTGTAATCGGTGTCTGGGTTGTCCCCTCCTGTTCCATCCAGGTCTGTCAGTGGCAACAAGAGCCCCCATTATGTCCGTAGGTGTGGGCAGAGCTAGTTGTGTGTCTGGTAGACCTCAGCCACAGACAGGGCGTTGCGCTCTGTGGCCTTAACATGGCTCAGTCATGACAGATAATCAGGATTACATCCACTTCTGAGGTCTATGTAGTGAGTTGCCGCAATGTGATTGCAGAGTGTGGTGTACGACATGTAGATTTGGTCCTCTTTTGTTCTGCATTGATTGCCTTGCTTTGTACTGTTGCTGCCACTAACCTGACCCTGCATATCTCTCTCATGCAGATTCACCAGTGGTCACAGAGGGACAGGAGCCAGACACCAGTAGGGGTGAGACTAGCACTACAGCTGCACAGGAGCCCAGTGACACAGATGTCACCAGCGCCTCAGTGGGGGACCTGAGTCTTCAGGAGGAATCCCAGCATGGGACGCAAAATACCACATCATCTGATGCCAGCAGGGATGCATCCATGTTGGCAGTCACAGGGAATGGAGACTCTGCATCATCTTCTACCACACAGCGGCCAGTAACTACCCTCCCATCCACTTCCACTGGTGCTGCCCGTGTCCGTGTCAGTAGAAGGGGACGAGTTTCCTTCACACCTGGCACCACTGCCCCTGCACCTGTCCACCCTGCTGCCCTCAGTCCTGAGTCTGTTGAGCTTCTGCACCAGCTTTGTGTGGGCCAGACAGCTCAACTCAATGCCTTCAGTGACCACGACAAAAAAGTAGCCCAGGTGGTTGCCTAAATGGAGGGCATACACTCCGACGTGGGTGGGCTGCACCGTACTGACCAGGCTTTGTCCTCCACATTGACGTCTGCCCTTCAACAGGCACATACTCCCATTCCTGCTCCAGGGCCTTTGTCCACCCCCCAGTTAGTGGCCACGTCTGATGATACTGACCACGGTTCACATGCGTCACAGTCATGATACAGCACACGATGCACCCAGCAGAAACAACCCAAGCGGTCCAGCCAACAAACACCATTCCCACAGAAGAGCAATGCCAGCCCAGAATGCAAAGACAAAGGCCCGTTAGGGAAAAGCAAGGCCCAAAAAGCAAGGAAGCAGACCTCTGACTCACATGCCTCAGAGGCATCCCCAGCTAAGGACTCTCCTGTCCCTAAAGCTTATTGCAAAGCAAGGCATGCAGTTTCTGTGTCTACTGAGGAGGTGGTGCATGGCAAGGGTACACCTAGGAAGGGCTCAGAGGCACATTCCCCCACCAACTCAACTCCCATTCCAAGCCCAGTGAAGCAGGGGAAGGAGGGCACTGTAGGGGGTACACCTGGCCAACAGGGGGAGAAGGGCACTGTAGGGATACACCTGGCAAACAGGGGAAGGAGGGCCAGAGGCTAAGCCAGATGAAGTTTTCCGCAGGATCCAGAACGTCAGCAGAGGGAGTGCCAGTGTCTGCACCTGATGCGGCTCTGTTGGTGTGTGTGCCTGTTGTGTCCACACCAGTTCCCAATAATCCCAGTACACGGAAGCCATTTTGAATCCCCAAGAAATGGAAAGGCACCCCTCAAACATCTCCAACCCACACTGTGTCTCAGGTCTGCATGACTCCACCTCCACGTGCCACTACACCACCTGAACCAAGCAGCCCTCTGGGTTGCCAAGCCACTGATAGCCCTACCTCACCTGGGCCGATCTCTACCCAGTCAGGTGCTCCTGTTGTCCTTAACACACAGCTAGCTCCCAGTCCACCTAACAGTCAAGTGCGAGGGCTAGTCCTTATCACATACCTGTCTCTCAGACAGGTGGGCCTGTACTGCCCATTGTTGCCCCCTGACTGTGCTGCTGCCCATGGAAGGGTACAGTCATACACACTCCCTCTGCAGCCTCTCATATACTCGCTGTGCACTTTGCCGTACCCACTGGCCTTCCTGTTTTGACCTAGCCTGTGCAGCCTCTCATGTACTCGCTGTGCACTTTGCCATGCCCACTGGGCCTGTTGCTCTGCTGTGTTGGACTATTCCCTGTGCAGCCTCTCATGTATTTGCTGTGCACTTTGCCCTGCCCACTGGCCTTCCTGTTTTGACGTAGCCTGTGCAGCCTCTCATCCACTTGCTGTGCACTTTGCCCTGGACACTAGCCCTGTTGCTCTGCTGTGTTGGGCTATTCCCTGTGCAGCCTCTCATGTACTCACTGTGCACTTTGCCATGCCCACTGGCCTTCCTGTTTGAGCTTGCCTGTGCAGATTCTCATGCATATGCTCTGTATTTTGTGCTTTGCTCTTCTCTACTGTTGATCTACTGTCACATCTGTGCAATATGTGAATAAACACAGCTACTTCTATTGTCTGTTTCGTCAGTGTACTTACTGAATAACGTTATTTTGGTGTGTGCATATGGTTGACTGTGCCCCATGCTATATGTGGCATTTTAACATTGTCAAGGGCTTTGCCTGCCTAATATTTTTTCACAGGGGTGACAGGGACTTCAGTTCTTTCAGACAATGATACTTGTGGTGTCAATTTTACCTGTAATGCAGCTCTCATTTTCATGATTTTAAATTGTTGGCTAAATTGTTCACATGTCAGGTTGGGGGACACTGCCAGCCCAGCGTGTGATTCTGTGCTCAGGTTTACATGCAGGGTGGGCAATGTCATCATATATGTGTGTTATTCCTTTACGTGTGCCCAGCTGTGTATGTGTATGGTCATCTTGTGATGGACCTTAATCCTGGTCCCATGGCCTAAACGAGAGGTGTGCTCTTGGGTAGTCAAGAAGTGTGCAGTGTGAAGGGTGTGACTTTGTAGGGAGTGTTGGTGTGTGTGTGCCCCTGCATTGTCAAACACACACATGTGTCACCCAGGAGTTGCGTGCTGTTGTTTTGATTGTTCAGCCCTGTGGATGTGGTTGTATGCACATGTGTGAATTGTCTGTTGTGCACTGTGCAGTGTGTTGGTGTGTCCATGCTGTTCTGTCTGACTCCTACTTGTTGTTTTAGTCACTTGTGAGTGTGCAAAGTGTGTGACTAGAACTTCATTTTATGATCATCCATGTGTCTGGAGTCTGTTTGTGTAGACTGTGCAGACCTGCTGCCCCACACTGCCATTGTGGTTGTGTTTCTCCTGCATTGCAGGCACATGGTGACTTTTATCCGCCTGTATGGCATGGTGTGTGTGGTGTAATGCCATCCCCTATTTGTGCTTCTTATGCCTACCCATTTTGAGTCTGCACTCCCTCTATTGTGTATGGTACACCCCTTACATGTCCACTACTGACTTGCAAAACATTTCACTTTGATGTCAGCTGTCCCAGTGCTCTGGTCAGGTGGATTCCACTTTTGTGTCCCAGATTTGTGCATCTGTTGTTGTTGTATTGGATGTATGTCTGTTGGCTGTGGTATTGCTTCACTTCCTGGGTGTGTTGTTGTGTTTATGCTGTGCTGATTTGTGTTGTGCGGGTTGATGTTGTGTCACTCATGTCTGTGTGTGACTGGCACGCTTGATGTGCACACACTGCTTGTTGTGCGTACAGTGCTGTGTGTATGTGGCCTTGTCATTACCTGATGTGCATCACCTGATGTCCTGCAGTGTTTGTTCAGTGGTTTTGTCTGTGCATATGTAGTTGGTTTGATGTGGGTGTATTGTTCTGTGATGGGGCACTTCTTGTGTGATTTGTGGCATGTTGTCGGTGTTTTGTTCCTGAGTGATGAGGTTGTGCACTCCTGTTGTGTTTGTGCTCCCATTGCATTGCCAAAGTTTGGCTGACATGATATGTCTGGTTTTGTTGTGGTTCTGTGTGTGTTTCAGTTGTGTTTTGTGTTTGTGTGTTGTTTTTTTGAAGACATTTGTTCTGGCATCTCTGTGTGTGTGTGATGTTTGTGGCTGCACACAGTGTCTGTGTGTGTATGGACTGGCAAGTATTAGCAGCCTTCAGTGTATTTGGCAATGGTGTTGTGTGCTGCTGGTGTGAGGGGGGTATGTGTGTACATTCAGCCTGGTGTTTGGCAGTCCTGGAGTGTGTGAATGGGTCCTGTGTGTTGTGCTGTTTGTATACTCCTGTGAGGTGGTTGTATGCATGTGTGGCTGTTCCCAGTTTGACTTCCAGGCCTTCCTTTGTTTCTTGTGCCTTTACCTGGTGTGTCTTGCTGTCTCCCTGTGTTGTTGCACCCATGTCTACAGGGAGGGTGGGGGGCTAGGTCCAGCACTACAACTCCCAACAGGCCCCCATGTCTACAGGGAGGTTGGGGGGTGGGTAGGTCCAGCACTACAACTCACAACAGGCCCCCATGTCTACAGGGAGGGTGGGGGGTAGGTCCAGCACTACAACTCCCAACAGGCCCCCATGTCTACAGGGAGGGTGAGTATGGGTGGGGGGGTAGATCCAGCACTACAACTTCCAACAGGCACCCATGTCTACAGGGAGGGTGGGGGAAGGTGTGTGTGGGTGGGGGGGGGTAGGTCCAGCACTACAACTCCCAACAGGCCCCCATGTCTACAGGGAGGGTGAGGGGGTAGGTCCAACACTACAACTCCCAACAGGCCCCCATGTCTACAGGGAGGGTGGGGGGTAGGTCCAGCACTGCAACTCCCAACAGGCTCCCATGTCTACAGGGAGGGTGAGGGGGTAGGTCCAACACTACAACTCCCAACAGGCCCCCATGTCCCATCCCAGAGCAAGATAGAGTCCGGCCACCATTTGCTGACCAGTGAATCTCCTCCCTCAAACCCACAGATGGGTAGCCATCTTCACAGGGGCACCATCCAATAGCAGGACCGGACCACACGTATACAAGTATTGTCTCCCCACCTCAAGAACACCATAATGCACATTACTGACTACCACACCAACATGATGACACCAACAACCATGTCCTGATTGTATAGTAATGTGCAATGTAACAATAACAAACCTGTCATGTCCACAGCATTGATTGTCAATTTCTTGTCCCTCAGGTGATCGAAACTTGACAGGCGAAACCAGCACCCACCAGCACCAGTCGCCTCCCTCACAGCCAGGAGAAGAATCCATGGACACCTTGGGTGCAGAGGATGATGCTGGGCCAAGCACACTTCCAGGGCCATCAGACTCCCAGGACATCCCTGCCTCCACCACCTTGGCCAGTGTCACAACACCAACACCTGCCACACGGAGGGGCCGTCCGAGGCTGGATCAAGCTGAGAGCAGTGGCAATGCACCATCCACCCGCTCAAAGAGGGGCCGCCACTGACTTCACCCTTCCTTGAGCCTGGCATTCACTCTGCGAACTATCTTGCCCCACAATGCCAAGCATTGGCACACGTCTGTTGGACTAGGTGTACATAACACAATGTGGTGTCCCCACGCTGTTTTCATCTGACATGACCTTCAACTCTCACTTCCCCAACACCTATTTGTAAATATGCATAAACAGAAATCCACACCATGTAAATAAACACCACGTAAACACTCAATGCTGTGTGACCTCCATATTTCAATCACAGGTTTCTTAGTACTTGTCACTACCAGGTGCAGGTATCAATGTTCTTGAGAATTCTGTCTCTGCGGGAGTGACCTAGGGATAATGAGAGAACAACAAGCACAGGTCAGGAAACTGAATCACACCCATCACACCACACCGTACAGCAACATCCCACAAACCACACTCATCACAAATTAAGGGGATCACAGTACACACATCATGGAGCATTGGACGTACACCATCTCCCACACCCATTTGCGAACAGAACATAGAAGAACAGGCAGCATCCACACACCACATCCACACATCACCAGCGAACATACATCACGCTTTGAACACCAGCACAAGAGGTAGTTACTCACATTCAAGGAAAGTAGCAAGCAATGAGCCGATGCCTCTGGTCCACACCTTCTTCCTCCCCACTCTCCTCATCACTGGACATGGGTGGTATGGGAGGCGGAGCAACCTGTTGGTCTGCAGGGTCCATGATCAGTGCAATATTATTGCGTAAGGCCAGGTTGTGGAGCATGCAGCAGGCAACCACGATTTTTCATACTTTGCCTGGTGCTTATGACAGGGCCCCTCCGGTTTTATCAAGGCAGCGAAACCTAGACTTCAGCAGTCCAAATGTACGTTCCATCACCCGACGTGTCCTCCCATGGGCCTCATTGTAGCGCATTTCTCATGGGGTAGGTGGATTCCGTAGGGGGCTCAGCAGCCACGGTCGGTTTGGGTACGCAGAGTCGCCTAGGTGGGGGGATGACAGACACATACATTATTACCAGGATTGGTGGGAACAGCATGGCACACATGCAACACAGTAGTCATCACAGCACACTCACCTACAAGCCACGCACGTTCTTGACGCAAATTAGCCATCAGTTGGGGGACAATGCTGCTCTGCAGGATGTGGGAGTCATGTGCGGACCCAGGAAATCTTGCACACACATGGGAAATGATGTTGTCAGCCAGGCACACCACTTGTACATTTATAGAATGGTAGTGCTTCCTATTACGATAGACGGCTTCAAATGCCTGGGGTGGAATCAGACCGATATGTGTGCCATCAATGGCACCCACTATGTGTGGGATCTGGGCCAGGGCATAGAAGTCACCCTTCACTGCAGCCAGCTCTGCCGGACGTGGGAAATGGATGTAATCATCCTTGTAACACATCATGGCATCCAGCACATCCCGCAGTATCATGCTGAACATGGATTGGGACATCCCCCCGGCATGACCAACTGTGTACTGGAAAGTGCCAGTTGCGAAGAAGTGAAGTGCCGCCCTCACATTTGCTGTGGGTGTAATTGATCCTGGATATGGCCTGCGTGGCTGCAGATGAGGTGACAATTAGCCTACAAAGTCCTGCAACCTCCGTCTGTCCTGCCGGAATTTGCGGATTACCTCCTCTTCAACCATGTCCTCCAGCACAGTGTATGGTCAATGCACATTTGGAGCCCTCCTGTGTGGGAGTAGATGTGAGCAGATGTCAATTGACCAACAACGCCCAGCTGTGACAAACCATCACATCTTGACCAACACAATTCAAATTATACATGTTGCAGACACTGATTGTATGTGTGACGTGACCGAAATATATGGCACTACAGCTGACTACACACACAATGTACACCCACAAACAACATCCGGTGTGCAAAAATGTCTAATGTTACGTGCACACATGTTGATAAAACTGCCAACATAACATGACTGATTGCCCAAGTGTGGACAAGCGTCCCCACAGAAACACCTTGACGTGCACACACAACACGAACATGGACCACACCCTCCTTATCATCATGCACCCTTGACCCCACCTACAATGCTCTGCATCCTCACATGACAGGCATGGGCATACAACAGGCGACACACAGACGTATACACAGTATGCATGTATACCCCCATCAATGCAACTTGCACACACAAAGCACACACTCACGACAGCTTCTGGATGTGGGTACACAGCCTTGATGTACTGTGTAGATGTATACCAATAGAAAAGTGTGACCTCAAAACCAAGACGTCAACACATAGCCATGCACATCTGACGCAACTTGGGCTCACATCACTGGTCTATGTTCATCACTGGCAAGGTCAATTGTATGGCCACACATGTAAGCAATGGACATAACTGATACACGTGTACACGGGCCATTGACATTACATAATGATTCCTGACGCAGTCCGGACATGTCCTGACACACATGTACAACTGTGAACATAACATGTGTGCGGAGACATGCAGTGTGTGTACACACGCCATCCGGGTACGCCTTGCCCCAACACATAAGATGATCCTTGATACTGCAATAGTGCATAACATTTTCTGACTTGACAAGGACCATCACGGTCACACCCCACAAACTGCATGTGCGCACTACCGCGATGGTGCATCATTTGAAAATCATCACTCACTGGCATCGCAATGGCGGAGCATGCATTCCGCGTGGGCGGGGCAGGCTAACACATACATTTGAATATACAAGTTGAAATGCCAGTTGGTATCCCCCTTACAGTCACATAGCAGCACCCACCGCAGACCGCCGGGCCTGGTCGCTCACCCACCGCTGGGTGCGGGTGGTGGTTGACCACCGTGTGCGGGCGGTGGGTGACCGCCAGGTGCGGGTGATGGGTGACCACGGAGTGCAGGCTGTTGGTGACCGCGGGGTGCAGGCGGTGGGTGACCGTGGGGTGTAGGCGGTGGGTGACCGTGAGGTGCAGGTGGTGGGTGACCGCCGGGTGCAGGCAGTGGCTGAGCGGCCAGGGGCAACCATGCCAGGCTGATATCACTACACAGGGCGGTAACTCACCGCCCACACCCGGCGGCCACCCACCGCCTGCACCCGGCGGTCACACACCGCCTGCACCCGGCAGTGGGTGAGCGGCCAGGCCCGGCGGTGGGTGAGCGGCCAGGCCCGGCGGTCTGCAGTGGGTGCTGCAATGTAACTGAAAGGGGGGGTACCAACTGCCAATCCCACTTGCACATTCAAATGTATGTGTTAGCCTGCCCCGCCCCCGCGGAATGCGTGCTCCGCCAGTGAGTGTTGAATTTCATATGATGCACCATCGCGGTAGCGCGCACATGCGGCTGCGGGTGTGTGACCGTGACGGTCCTTGCACATGTAGCCAATGGAAACAGGTAACGCGGGGCGTGTAAGCGAATTCAAAAAATAGCGGAAGCCGTGCACTGCCACAGCAGGGCCTGTCATTGGCTCTTTTTGAAAGAGGCAGCCCGGGAAAACTAATTGCTGCAGACGTGTGCCACTGATATTAGCTCAGGGCCCTATATATGTGTGAATCTCTGCAGCACACATCCACTGCTGCCAGCCACTGCTGCCTGCACCCATCACCTCTAGCTGCTGCTGCTGAGCAATCCACCAACTGCAGCCTGCAGCCATCACCTCTACCTGCTGCTGAGCAATCCACCAACTGCTGCCTGCACCCATCTCCTCTACCTGCTGCGCAATCCACCAACTGTTGCTGTTGTGCCACAGTCCGGGACCCTGCCATGTCGAGACTGTGAGAGATCCGGTCTCGTCCCTTCACCGCAGCAGAGCTGGATGTCCTTGTGGACGGTGTGCTCCGCCACTATGACCGACTCTACGGTGCCCCCGGACAGGTGGTAAGTGCAGTGGGGGACATGTTGGTGTGCATGAGGTGGTCACTGACTCCTGTCTTCTGCAATCTTGGCGGTGTGCTGTGGGACCTTCACATGTGCTGTACTGTGCATGGCTGCTGAAGGATACGTGTTGCTCCTATCTGTGTGAATGGCCAAATTTCCACTGACTTTCCCCTTTTGTCTCCCATCATGTAGGTCAAGCTGTACCTTCGCAAGGCCGTGTGGAGGACCATAGCACGTGATGTACGGGCAGTGGGGGTGTGCAATAGATGACACACACACTGCCACAAGCGTTGGGACGACATCTCCAGGCTCAGCAAGAATGTGGCGTAGATGACACTGGGGCAGATTCCACGATCATCCCGGCTTGCACGACGCACCATGACCCCTCTGATGCTCCGTATCATTGCAGTGACGCATCCTGACCTGTCCGCCCGGTTGAGAGGGGATCAGCAGCAAACTAGCGGTAAGCACACTGAATGTGTTTGTGACTTGTGAGTGCATGCATGTATTGATGCTCAGACGCAGTTGTGGCATCCGTGGTGTGCATGTTGTGCTGCAATAGCATGTTGGTGCCATTATCGGAGTGAGCATTGGCATCCATGTCAGCCAGGTGGACATACCAGTTGCATTGTAGTGCAGGTTCCCAGGACATGCCCTTGAGGTCTGTGTTCTCATGGCAACACATGTGTGGTGGTCTGCATGCACTTACCCTGTTTGTTAAATGTACATGTTTCACAGGCACCCCCGGTTCTTTGACATGAGGATGTCTGGTAGGGGTGGTTCTTGTGCAGGATGGGTGCTACATGTTGGTCAGCAGTCAATGTGTTTTGGTTTTGCAATTTGCAGTACGTGAGTGTGGCACTTACGTATACCTCTTTTCTCTCTTTCAGCTTTGGCCGAGAGCGCTGACCCACAAACGACAGAGCTCAGTGGTGGCAATGCATCAGAATCTGAGATCACACACACGCACACTGAGACTGAAGAGAGCAGCCCCAGAGAGGGGGACAGGACTGTCCCTGAGGACTCACATGTGGAGACACCATTGTCCTCATCTTCAGATGGTGTTGGTGAGTCAGCACTGTTGGTAGACACAGGGAGTGGGCAATCTACACCTTCAGTCGGTACACAGCACACAGGGCCAACACTGCCACCAACTGCAACAAGTACTGCTCATGCTCGCCAGAGTAGGGGGAGCAGAGTGGCCTTCGGTGCAGGCACCGCTGCCCCTGCCCCTGTGACACAAAGTGCCCTTTGTGCTGAGGCGGTTGATCTGCTGCGACAGCTGTGTGTAGGGCAGACCTACATGATCAATGCATTCCTAGACCACGATAGGAAGTTGGGGCAGGTGGTATCATTCATGGAGGGGTTGCATGGCGATGTTGCTGGTCTCCACAGAACAGTTCAGTCGTTATCCAACACAGTGTCTGCAGCCATTCAAAAGTCGCAGGGACAAGGTTCTACTTCAGTTCCCCATCCACACCACTTGATATCTCAGCGGAGAGTGACATTTCTGAGCAGGCCTCATTTTCGGGATATTGCACTAGAAGCAGCCACAGGCAGCAAGGCAGGGCACGGAGGGCACAGACACCATCCCCTAGGACAGGGAAATATTTTTCAGACCACGACATCAGCTACCCTGGAGTTGACACACAGGATACTCAAGGAATGTTGGGGGACAGGGATTCACATGTAACACAGGCATCCCCCTCTAAAAGTACTCCCAAGGCCAGGGACACTGCAAAGGAAAGGGCACCTCCCAAGGCCAGGGACACTCCCAAGGACAAGGACACTGCAAAGGAAAGGGCACCTCCCAAGGCCAGGGACACTCCCAAGTCAAGTCAAGTCAAGTTTTATTTTATTTGATTTGGTTCTCCACTGAGAACCACAAATATTTTATACACAATATTCCAGTTTAAACTATTTTGTTAAAAAGTTTCATTCTAGTACAAAGTTAAAAATGGTCTTAAAAATGTATAAAAATTGTAGCAAACATATTCATTAGGCAGCGCTTTACATGTAATAATCAATTCCTGTACTGAATTAATTCCACATTTGGTATAAACTGGTCGTAAAAACCTTTTTCTTGCCTTTACCACTGTCGCATTTGGGCAGGTAAACAACAAATGCTCCAAGTCCTGCTCTCCACCATTACAAAGGTTACAAATAGTACTTTCTTTTGGGTGCCACCTAGATGTAACGGTTTTTACGGAAAGTATACCAAATCGGAGCAGGGCAATCGATCTCCTGACCCCATGCTTTAGATTAAAATTGATATACTGTTGGGGTTTCTTAAAAGCTATAGATTCTGTAACATTTTTATATAAAGGCAATTTAATACAGTGCTGAGAGTCAAGGTCAAAACTAAGTCTTGGAGTAAAGTGCTTTAAAAAGAGTTTCAGCTGTGCAGGTGTCCAAGATAGTAGCATATTGATGTTAACCTCTGATAACTTAAAAGCAATTAAAGCATTCCTTGAAAATGCATGTTTCGATGATTCATATTCAAATGTTTCTATTTTAAGCAGAGATCGGAGCGTTCCTTCTTCCGCATGGAAGAGATTATATGCCCACCGGATGATATTGGCAATTCCTCGGGCATAGGAGCTGGTTAATGGGTACTCAAGGTGAAGAGCTTGTACTGGTACCGCCTGGTACAACTTTGTTAATTTCTGTAGGATCTTTCCTTCTTTTAGGTCTAAAAAGCTCCATTGGCTTATTGGTATGTATTCGAGTGCGTATGACAGTACTGGTGGAATCTTGGCACTGTATACTTTAAGCAGAGAGGAAAAGTGCCTTTGTCCAGATGCAGCGTATGGCGTGACAGTGCTCCCACATGCACATCAGATTTCCGGGTCAAATTCAGAGTATGGGGCCTATTTTGTAAAGACTTGGTGAAGATTCGACCTAAATAGGTATATTCATTTACTACATCCACCATTTTCCCCCCAAGGGACCAGTTGGATTTGGTGCTCTTTTTCCTTCTTGAGAATGGAACTATTTTTGTTTTCGCAATGTATGTTATCAAGTAGTTTTCCTCCGTATAGTTGTGAAGTGCCTGGATGCTTCTTTGCAGACCAAATGGAGTTAGATCTAATATAATTACGTTGTCTGCATACAACAGGGTATGTATTCTGTGGTTGGCAATTTTTGGTGGAAAGTTGCATGTCTGCTGAAAACATTGGGGCATATCACTGAGATAAAGGGAAAAAAGTAGGGGAGCAAGAAGGCATCCTTGCCTGAGGCCGTTTGAAGTCGGAAAAGGACTAGTTAGACCCTTTCCCTCCCTATTTGAACCTGACACCAGGTATCTGTATGTAGTGATGTTAATATATGGAGTAGTTTGTCCGGGATACCCATTTTCCTGAGTTTGTCCACTCTATCGAATGCGGTGGTAAAATCAATAAAAGCAGCATACACAACCTGGGTTTTTACTGTCACGTATTTATCTAAGATGGTATGCAACACAGCAATATTGTCAGTGACCGAATGCTTTGGCCTAAATCCAGCCTGATATAGAGGAATTAGTCCAGAAGAGAAGGCCCAGTCTTTAAGATGGTCTAAAGCTGTTGCTGTAAAGATCTTTCTTGTTGCATCCAAAAGGGCTATCTACCTATAGTTACCAGGATGCAGCATTGTACCCTTTTGTGTATGGGTATTACAATGCTCCCCTTCAAGGATTTGGGGATTTCCCCCGTAGTGAAAATATAGTTGAAAATGAGAGATAACATCTTACTCCATTCTTTCGGGTTGCATTGTAGGACCTTAATCGGAATTTGGTCAGGACCCGTTGCTCCTGTCGTTCTCGCCTTTTTTATATGTAGCTCAATTGAAAAAGGACTAGTTGCTTCTGTATTTAAGGGTTTTAATTCTAGGCTCCTTACAAAATTATAGCTCATTTCTGAGTTAGTATTTAGTTCATATAGATTGGCAAGATAGAGTTCCCATTCTGTTGGAGGCACCGGAATAGCTGGTAATGCTTTTTTTCGTACCTGTTTCTTTAGCGATTATGTTCCAATAGGCACGTTGATTGTTTTGTTTTGCTGCTAGCTGCAAGTCTACCCAGTTTTTATCTTGGATTATTCTCTTTATTTTTCTTTTTCTCTCTATTGATTTTTCAGTTTATTGATTTCTAACTGTTTGGTTGCTGTTTTCTCTAGAAACGGTGCTCTGATCAGTTTATTTAGTTGTTTTGTATTGGTAGCTAGCTTTTATTTTTTGTTTTGATTTTTTGTTGTTCTCGATTGCATCAACTTTTCCTGTAGTTTTTGTGTTAGCTTTTTGATAATCATTTCAAAATTTGTTATTGGATTCGTAGAATGAGTTACTTGCAAGAGTAGCGTTGAATCAATTATGGTGACTATTTTATTGAGTGTAGCTGAATTCCAATGAATCCGTCTTTGGACTGGGTTTACCAGAACTGTGCTGTGGCTATACATATTTTGATTTGAGAGGGAAAGTTGTATTTTCCACTCTGTACTTGCTCGTAATATAGCATGATCACTACCATGAACGAAATCAATTTTCAGTTGTGAGACTGTTCCAAACAGATCGTAGCTACTGATCATGTAGTCCAAGAGTGAGGAACTACAATTTCCTTGTCTTGTATTTGAGGCGGGAATGTCTCCTTCTACATTGCCATTTAATATTATTCCATTTAACATGGGGAGTGATGCTATTAGGATCTTTCCTCTTTTATCCGCCTTATTTTCTTTAGGAAATAGTGGAATGGAGATTCCCAGGACCTCTTCTTTGTGCCAGTTTGCCCATTTCAGTAATACGTCATTAAATATTTTCCCATTGAAGTCACCCATAATGTAAAGCGATGGATACACTTGCTTTTCTATTGTTTGTTCGATGTCTTCTAAGATTTCAATAGCAAGTTCGTCCATTTTTCCTCCAGGGGGGATATAGATATTGTAGATGAGTAGATCTATTAAAGTTTCTAGAGGATTTGTCCCGAACTTGATCTTGATACATTGGTGATTCTTTGAGTTGGTTGGAATGATTTCTTGGGCCCATTTGTAGTCTTCATTTAACAAAATCGCTATGCCACCTTTTGCATGTCCCCGATCAACCTGCTCTGCAGGAATATCATATACGAAATATTTCTCTTGATTAAAATTTTGTGTAGACTAAGTTTCTTGAAGGGCCACTATAGCTGGAGAATTTTTTGTTATTTCATCCATTTTTACTTTTGTTTTCCCTGCAATGTTCCAAGAGGAGATTGTCAAAGCTATGCTAAACAGAGTAATTGCTGTCTAAGTTGTTTATTGCTGTTCAGGGTCTCCGAGATCCAGGCCCATGAATTATCCATCTTTGTTGTTTCCTTACTAACGGTATTTTTGCTCCAGATTTCTCTTTCGCCATTCTTTATGGAAACAATTATATTTTTTTTCTGCAGCGTAGTCTAGGGGATTTTTCATGTTGTTACAAGAATGCTTCGATCCCTGCGTTTTAAGGTCTGGGGCCAGATCATAACCATATTTGTGGAGAATATCACTCTCTTTCAATATAATTCCTGGTATTACTGGAGACCAGAATTCTACAATCGCTATTGTTGTTTTAGTTTTTTCCGGGAACGTAACTAATTTTATTTCGTTTCGCGCTAGGGACTGTAACGGCTGAATCTTTCGTAGCAGACTAATAATGCGATCGCGATTAAGTGGAGCCTCACCTGAAGGGAATAATTCAGGGACACTCCCATGGACAAAAACACTGCAAAGGAAAGGGCAACTCCCAAGGCCAGGGACACTCCCAAGGACAGGGACACTGCAAAGGAAAGGGACACTACAATGGACCGGGACACTACAATGGACAAGCCAACTCCCAGTGACAGGGCACCGCCCATGGATCAGGCACATTCCAGAGACAGGACAAATCCTACGGGCAAGGCACCTCCCAGGGCCAAGGGTTCTCCCATGGACACGAGCTCCTTCCTGGACAGGCATACATCACCCCTGCATGCCCTGAGGCTGATGTTGGAGAAGGAACGTAAAACACATGTGTCAGCGGTGGAGTCCCCCCCATACCTCTACTCCCATCCACACCCCACAGAAGCAGAGGAAGGAGTACACTGTTCTTGCATCACCCATTACACATGATGCAGAGGGCAGAAGGCAGGGCCACAGCAAACGTCAAGCAGGGTCCAACACGTCCCCAGAGAGCAGACCCACACCAGCACATGATCCAACTTTGATGGGTCATGTTCATGATGAGGCCACACCACTTACCAGTCCAGTCATGTCCAGGGTGCCCTTCCATATCCCAAAGAAACGGAGACACACACCTGTGACACCTGCCCACCCCAATGTCGCTCAAGTACAGCTGCCTCAGCTCCCAGAGCTACCCTGCCTCCTGGCCCATACAGCCCTGTGGCTCATCATTTCAGTGGTCTTAGTGGGTCAGCTGAAGTTAACTCTCATGTGTCAGATAGTGGCACTGTGTCTGTTGTTCGCTGTCATGCCTAATGTAGTAGCACTGTGTCAGTTGTGCCCTCTCCTGTTTCAGGTACTACCAATGTGTGTGTCCGCCACTCTCATGTCTCAGATGCTGGCATGGTATTTGTTGGTCACTGTGCACGTTCATGTCCTGGCAGTGTGTCTGGGTCTATGGCTCATGTGTCAGTCATTAGAGCTGTGGCTGTGTCTCGCACTCCTGTATCTGGTGCTGGCAGTGTGTCTGGGTCTATGGCTCATGTGTCAGTCACTAGAGCTGTGGCTGTGTCTCACACTCCTGTTGCTGGTGCTGGCAGTGTGTCTGGGTCTATGGCTCATGTGTCAGTCACTAGAGCTGTGGCTGTGTCTCACACTCCTGTATCTGGTGCTGGCAGTGTGTCTGGGTCTATGGCTCATGTGTCAGTCACTAGAGCTGTGGCTGTGTCTCACACTCCTGTATCTGGTGCTGGCAGTGTGTCTGGGTCTATGCCTCATGTGTCAGTCACTAGAGCTGTGGCTGTGTCCCACACTCCTGTTTCTGGTGCTGTCAGTGTGTCTGGGTCTATGGATCATGTGTCTGTCACTAGAGCTATGGCTGTGTCTCCCATACCAGTATCAGATCCTGCCACTGTGTCCGAGGCTACTAGGTCGGGCAGTCCACCAGATTCTGTGCTGTGAGGTATAGTTCCCATCACTCACATGTCATGGTACTTGTTGTGTAGATAGTCCATTGTAACCACCCTTGCATTATTAATGTCCACGGGACGGGGCGCTTGACACACGTCCTTGTGCTGCCTCTGATGTACCTGCTCTGTTATGTACCATGGCCTGTTGATGCACTTAACCCCTCTCATGTGCTGCCTCTGGATGCACAAGATAATCCACGAGAGATAGTCCGTTTGTGCACCGCTTTCCCTTTCTTAGCGCCCGCGTACCCAACAAAGAGTTGATCATCCACCTGGAACTGTTGTGTGCGATTCAGATAAAATGAGAGCGCACGTTTTGGGTCCAGACGGTGGAGCCTCTCCTCCTCTCTCGAGGGGTGCAGAGGCGGAAAGAAGGTGGGCAGTGTGATGGATTGCCCAATGTGGAAGGCCATGACCACCTTAGGCAAGAAGGAGGGCCTAGTCCTTAAAACAACCTTGTCCGGATGGACTGAAAGGAAAGGAGGCTTACAAGAGAGAGCCTGGAGCTCACTCACTCTCCTGGCAGAGGTTATGGCTACCAGGAAGGCAGTCTTCAGAGAAAGAAGGCGAAGAGGACAGTTGTGGAGTGGCTCAAAGGGAGCGCACATCAGAAACGTTAGAACCAGGTTCAAGTCCCACTGAGGCAATACGAAGGGAACAGAAGAAAAGGTATGAGTGATGCCCTTCAGGAATCGATTAACGATAGGGGACTTGAACAAAGAAGGTTGGTCAGGCAGCCTTAGAAAGGCTGAAAGAGCTGAAAGATAGCCCTTGACAGTGTCCAGAGCAGAGCCCTGCTGGGCAAGAGAGAGAAGAAAGAGGAGAACCTCATAAAGAGGGGCATTGAGGGGATCCACAGCCTTTGCTGTGCACCATGCCACAAATCTGTTCCACCTGCAGGCGTATACCGACTTTGTGGAGGGACGCCTGGCTGCCAGAATGATGCCTCAAATGGCCTCAACTGTCGCCGCTCAATCTCCAAGCATGGAGTTGGAGACTGGACAGGTTCGGGTGGAGAACCGTCCCCTGCTGCTGCGACAGAAGGTCCTCCTGAAGAGGCAGACGAATCGGGGGATCGACTGACAAACTGAGTAGCTCGGGATACCAGTACCTTCGTGCCCAGTCCGGAGCCACAAGGATGACTTGGGCCCAGTCACGCTTGATCTTCTTCAGCACTCTGGGCAGAAGTGGTATAGGCGGAAAGGCGTACAACAGACCGCAACTCCACTCGCGACGAAAAGCGTCTCCGAGCGAGTGCCGCCTTGGAAATTCCAACGCGCAGAACTGATGACATTGCGCGTTCTCTTCGGTGGCGAATAGATCTAACCAAGGCTCTCCCCATCGCAGAAAGAGGCCTTGCGCCACGTCGGAGTTCAGACGCCATTCGTGATCCATCGAGCACCGACGGCTGAGTTCGTCCGCCCTGGCGTTCAGAGAACGTGCCAGGTGTTGAACCACCAGAGTCAGGCACTGATGTTCCAGCCATTGCCAGAGACGCAGAGCCTCCTGGCAAAGGGTCCACGACCCCACTCCGCCCTGTTTGTTGCAGTACCACATGGCGGTGGTGTTGTCCGTGAACACCTGCACTGCGCTCCCTCGGACAGATGGGAGGAATGCTTTCAGTGCCAGACGAATCGCCCGCAGCTCCAACAGATTGATATGGAGCCGGGACTCCGCCGGAGACCAGAGTCCTCTGATCTCCGCCTCTCCCAAGTGGCCTCCCCAGCCCTGGAGGGACACGTCCGTCACAACTACGTGCTCCGGTTGGGGAAGGGAGAGGGATCTGCCGTTGACCCAATCGCGGTCCGTGAGCCACCACTGCAGCTGTCTCGCAGTGCCCTCCGAGATCAGGACATGGTCGGACAGGTTGCCCCGGTGCTGGGCCCACTGAAACTTCAGGTCCCACTGCAGAGCCCGCATCCGCCACCGTGCGTGATGCACCAGAAGGATGCAAGAGGCCATCAGCCCCAGAAGCCGCAGCGTCAACCTGACCGAAACCCGGGATAACGGCCCGAAGATCGGTATCAGAGCCTCTATATCCCGAACCCGCTGTTCGGGTGGGTAAACCCGAAACTGCGCCGAGTCGAGAACCACTCCGATGAAAAGGAGCTTCTGAGAGGGGCACAGGTGTGACTTCGGCACATTGATGGAAAATCCCAGCAGGTGCTGGAGATCCGCCGTAGTCTGGAGGTGGCTGACGACTGTCTGGGGCGAGCCCGCCTTCAACAACCAGTCGTCTAGGTAGGGGAAGACTGAGACCCCTAACCTGCGCAGATGAGCTGCGACCACCGCCATCACTTTCGTGAACACCCGTGGGGCGCTTGTAAGGCCGAAGGGGAGCACGGTAAACTGAAAGTGCTCGAGGCCTACCGTGAACCGCAGGTAATACCGGTGGGCCGGCAGGACGGGAATGTGGAAATATGCGTCCTGCAAGTCCAACGCTACCATCCAGTCTCCTGGGTCTAGGGCAGCCAAGACCTGAGCCAGTGTCAGCATTTTGAACTTCTCCTTCCGGAGGAAGCCGTTGACGTTCCTCAGATCCAAGATAGGGCGTAGGCCCCCTTTGCCCTTCTTGGGTACCAGGAAGTAATGGGAGTAGCAACCACGTCCTACTTCTGGCCCAGGAACGCGCTCCATGGCCCCCTTGGCCAAGAGGGCCGAAACTTCCTCCTGCAGGAGCCGCAAGTGATCCCCCGATACGCGGTGGTGTTGCGGTGGCATGGCTTGAGGGGTCGTCTCGAAGGGGAGGGAGTAGCCCCTTTGGACGGACACTCACGCCCCTTCCTTGGCCACGAAAGGAGTGAAAGGCACCCATTTGCTGGCGCGGGGCCGAGAGGCCCAAGGACTTGGCCGTAGCCCTGGAGTCCTTAAAGCGCTCAAGCGCGTGGTCTGCCTTGTCACCAAAGAGGCGACGGCCATCAAACGGCATGTCCATGAGGGTGTTTTGGACATCTGCCGAAAAATTGGCGGATCTCAGCCAGGCGTGGCGACGCACCGCCACTGTCGTAGCCATCGCTCTGCCCAGCGAGTCAGTAGTATCCAGTCCACACCTGATTGAATACTTGGCTGCGTCCCGGCCCTCCACAAGGGCTTGGCCGAGTTTGGCCCGTACCTCCAACGGACACTCTGGCAGCACTTCCGCCACCGTTTCCCACAGGGAGTGGGTGTAACGGCCCAAGAGGCATGCGGTGTTGGAAGACCGCAGTCCCAAGCTAAGGGACGAGAAGATCTTCTTACCATAGTTCTCATACCTCTTGGACTCCCTGTCCGGCGGGGCCGTCGGGAAGGCGGTCTGGGAGTTAGAGGCCTGGATGACCAGACTCTCGGGGGGTGGGGTGGGAGGACAGGAAACATGGGTCGCCCGGGGCCGGGCGGTGGCGTCTGGCCACGTTCCTATCTACAGGCGAACCTGTAGCGGGCCTGGACCAAGTGCCCAAAAGAACGTCCGTCAACGCCTCATTAAAAGGCAGCAGAGGCTCCATGGAGCATGACTGCGGCTTAAGGACCTCAGTGAGGAGGTTAGTCCTCACGGCCGCGACGGGGAGCTCAAGGCCCAAGGCCTTGGCAGCCCTCATCAACACCACACCATAGGTAGCTCCCTCCTCCGAAGCCACGGTAGGAGGAGAGACAAATCCAGTGTCTGGAGAGGTGTCCAGGCCACTGGCCTCCCCAAGGTCTCCTGTCCAGTCCATGTTAGACTGGCACTCTCTGGCCAGAGGGTCCTCAGACCCCTCCCAATCCTCCTCATCCCTCATCTCCTGAGATTCAGGGTCGTAATTGAATGAGGTCGGTTCATAGAAACTAAAATCTCCAAACGGCGTAGAGATCGGCGCCGATAGGCGTCGTCCCGACGTCGGAACCGATTGAAAGGAGGCATCGGGGACGGCGTCGCCTGAGGACAACGCCGGAGGGGACACCACACGGACCGTCGCCGGGGGGGTCGTAAGGTCCGGTGACGATCCATCGCCCGAGGAAGGTCCAGCGGCGCCCTGTGGCGCCGGGCCCAAAGGCGCCGACGACGCCGGGGCCGCTCTACCCTGCGACGCCGGGCCCGAGGGCACCGGCGGTGTCGGGATCGTGGGGCCTTGCGGCGCCGGGCCCGAAGGCGCCGGCGGCGTTGGGGCCGAAGCACCCGACGGCATCGGGGTCTAAGTCCCCGACCCACTAGGGCCCCCAGATGGGTTCGCTGGGCCCGAAGGCGCCGCGGAACCCGTCGGAGGAGAAAGGGACCTCATGGCCATGAGGAAACGCTCGATCTCCTCCGGCGTCGCGTTCAGCCCAGGGACCGGGGGGTATGGGGCCGAACGCGGTGCATGCGACTCCCGAGGAGCCGCGTGGGCGGTGTCACCCGAACCCCCGGCAGCATTGTGCGAGCGTCGGGGGGAGTCAGAAGAGCGATGATGTCTCTTCGACTTCTTATGCTTCTTACCTGACGACTTGGACCCGGAGGAGTGGCGCGACTCCCGGAGCTGTGACGGCTCTGTCCCCGCGACCTGTCCCTTGACCTCCCGTGGGACCGGGACCGGGACCTCACACGGCGCGGGCCGACTGGCGGATTTCGAGTCGCCTGCGGGACCGCTCCCGCCTGGCCTTCCTCGAAAGGGCCCGACAGTCGGAGCAGGCCTTGTCGTCATGGTCGACGCCCAAACACATCAGGCACAGGCGGTGGGGATCCGTGACCGACATGGTACGGTCGCACTCGTCGCAATGCTTGAATCCGGGCATCCCTAAAGGCACCGTCGGAGTCGTACAGACTTCGAATTGGATCAAAAGATCACCAAAAGTTTAGTCAAAAAGTGACTAGGGAACTGCTCTTTCCAGATCCGCGCTGGCTGGCGCGGAAAAAAGAAGAACTGACGTCAGCACGTGGAGGCGGCGTCTAAGTACTCTGACGACGTCATCACGGCGCCCACGACGCCGACGACGGACGCGGAGCCGCAGACGACGCCTACCGACGCGCAAGGGTACTGCTACGCAAAACTTTCCAGATCCAGTCTGACGCCTGGGGATATTCTAAGGTAAGGAATCTATCACTAACGTGTCTCTTTCAGATATGATGCTGCATTGTGCCCTCTCATGTGCTGCCTCTGATATGCCTGCTCTGTGCCTTGCCATGGACTGTTGATGCACTTAGATCCTCTCATGTGCTGCCTCTGATGTACCTGCTCTGTTATATACACTGCCCTGTTGCTGTTAGGATGCTGCATTGTGCCCTCTCATGTGCTACCTCAGATGTACCTTTTCTATTGTATCCAGTGCCCATGCTCCTGCCTACTCTAGGAGTAATTTTCTAATATGTGCAATAAAAAATGTATTCGTGTGTAGTGGTTTCTGTGTGTCATTCCTGGTTGTCTCCTTGCATTGTTGATATTTTGGTGCTATCGTAAATGCTGTTTCCCCAACATGCACCTCCCCCTCCCCACGTCACAACCCCGGCAGGTACTTCCCTTCCGGCAGCGATTGTTGTGTTTGCGTACCTGCATCATCATCGGCGACGGTCCATGACTTGCTGGTGGTGGAGTATGAAGAGGATCGGAAATGCGTTCAGAGCTGGGTCCATGACGGAGATCTGCCTGTGGTGGGTATCTCTCTGCAATGTTTTGCCTCTCTGCTGAGGTAAATCCGCCGTGTTCAGGCTGGTGCTTTTTTCCGCTGCGATTTGCTGTGTCTTATCCGCTATCGTAATTACGTGGACGGTCGGAGACGTCATTCCATACGGCAGTGTCTCTGGTTGGTTACGTCCGCTACGGAGTCGGGTGTATTTCCGTGGCGGTGCTTGTTCTTCCGCTGCGTACGTAAATTTGACAGTGCTTCCCATCCTAATATGGCCGACGGACTGGCCGTGGCTGGCGGACTGAAAAAAGGCATTTTCCGCCTAATTCATGCCGGCTGGCAACAGATAGAGCTAAGAACAGATAGCCCCGTTGGACATTAGTGAGCTGTATGGAGATGATGGTCCATAATAAGCAGTAAATATGGTTAAGAACAGACATTAATATTGTTGAGAGGAACTTGATCTTTATAATAATTTTTACACACCATAGGATAGAAAGTTAGTAGCTGAATCGCGGATTATCTATATCATAACGGAACGGCGCCGCAGCCGGTCTATGACTGGCGGAGCTGGAGGGTGCGGGGCTCCGGCCTGAGGACATGGCAGCGAGCCGGTGGCTGACAGAGGCAATCCGGGAGTTCTGTGTGGCGTCTGCCGGCAGCATTGAGTGCCTCCTGTGTGGTCTAGACTGAGGCGGCCGCTGGCACAGATATTGAGAGCAGACGCCAGTGGCAGAAAGGAGGAAGCGGCAGTGTGCACCACCCGGAGCACTGTGGTGCCTCGCTGGGGCTGCACGGGAGTGTCCGCCATCTTGCAGTGCTGTCGGGCGGCAGTAAAGGTGCAGTGACTGGCGGATGGAGGCCGGGCTGAGGAGTGAGTTCCCTGGCAAGAAGCAGTGAGCGGCGGACTCAATCCCTCTCTAGTAAGGTTGTGGATAGAGGCGGGTGCTGCCCTGAGTCTAATTACTGGCAGTGGGGGACACTGAAATTCACCTGGATGCCCTTTTGTTACTCTCCTGGCCTCAGAACTTTGGAGGCAATATTTCGGCACTCCTGAGGTACGAGGACGCGCAACGCCGGTATCCCCCGCTGCTGCTGCCTTACTTGACCTAGTGCGCGGCCGCCGAGCGGGGAAACTACATCTCCCAGGGGTTCTTGCGGCTGCCCACATGCCCTTTTCGCGCCAGGTTGCACCTAAAAGACAGTCGGAGTTCCCACATCGTGGGATGCGCGCGGGCGGCGCCGGGCTAAGTACGGGCAAAGGGTGGTCCGTCTGGGGCCGAAGGAGGCCGGGCCGGGCCACCCCTCGTGGTGGGATGGACAGTGACTGGTCTGGAACCTTTTAATGTGGTAACTATTATCATATTCAGTCAAAAGCTAGGCTCATTTGTGATAAGTTCAAATAGATTATTGATAATGTGTTTTTAGGGCTTCACCTATTTTTAACTGATCAGTCCCTCTTCAATTGTTGTACGAGTAACTTGGGTCCCGTTATCTTAAATTTCTAAGAATTTTTAGTTTAGTACCATGGGCAAATCTAACCCTCCAACCTATCGCCCTCTTACACGGCAAAAAGCAGCGTTGACAAACCATTGGGGTGGTCACATCGGCTATAGAAAATACTGAAAGACGCCTTTCTCTTACACCTGCGATGCTACCCCCCTTGCCAACCGGGAATGCTTCTTTAGTCACTTTTAATTCCCCTGACTCAATGCTAGCGTCCTCCTTTGCTGAGCTTCCATGTGCGTAGATTGTGCAAGACGGTAGCTCTCCCACCAATTCTGTTCCACCCATTGTCCCTCAGGTGGCTAAAAAGGTACCTAAGGTTCGCCCCAGAACCAAGAAACCAAAAACACACAAAAAAACACCTAAGACAACTATAGCCCCCTTAGATAGCCCCCAGACTGACCTAGGTCCTACCTTTTCCACCTTGGCACGGATGTATGACGTTACAACGTATACTTTTACAGCTCATACCATTACAACGCATTTTTACAACGCAACATCCATTACAACGCATTCCATTACAATGCATGCTATTACAACAAATTTTTAAAAACTACCTTTACAACGCATTCAATTACAACGCATACTACTTTTACAACACATACCATTACAACGCATACCATTACATTGCATGTATGGTAAGTATTGGATAGTGTAGGGGTAACAATTCCTATTCTAACTCCAGGGGGGTGCAACAGTAGGGTAAGTATTGGATAGTGTTGGGGTAAAGATTACTATTCTAACTCCAGAGGGTGCAACAGTAGGGTAAGTGTTGGATAGTGTAGGGGTAAAAATTACTATTCTAACTCCAGGGGGGCACAACAGTAGGGTAAGTGGTGGATAGTGTAGGGGGAACATTACTATTCTAACTCCAGGGGGTGCAACAGTAGGGTAAGTGTTGGATAGTGTAGGGGTAAAAATTAATATTCTAACTCCAGGGGGTGAAACAGTAGGGTAAGTGTTGGATAGTGTAAGGGTACTATGCGTTGTAGTGGTATGCGTTGTAATGGTATGCGTTGTAATGACTGCGTTGTAATGACATGCGTTGTAGTGGTATGCGTTGTAGTGTCATGCATTGTAATGGTTGCTTTGCAATGGCATGCGTTGTAATGGATGTTGCGTTGTAAAAGTTTCGTTGTAATGGTAGTGCGTTGTAAAAGCTGCGTTGTAAAGGTTGTTTACCCCTTGGCACCCCCGGTTTGGGCTACCCATTTACTAATTGATTTCCAGGCACAAATGGAACAGCTGATCAACTCTCATTTTAAAATTCTGATGAGTAGAATTGACAAAGTTGTCTCACTAATAAATAATAAGAGTGGAAGAGGAGAACAGCTACCCACCTCTGCCTGGAACAACATTGTGAAATTGGTTTTAGGTAACACTATTCAGGCAAATCAAGGCCCAAGTCCTGGTGAAGGTTCTAGATCAGTAAACCTGGCGCAAGGACTGGCTTTGAAGTCCACGTGTAAACGCACTTCTAACACCACTGCGGCCGGCCCCGCCACTCCACCTAGGGGGCACTCAGACACACTTACCCTCATCCCCCGAGAGCCACCTCTAATCTCAAAAGCCATTAATAAACAACAGCCAGATCGGGGGCGGGCGCCTCAAAAGCCGGGCACAAAATCTCCCAGTAAGGGAATTCAACAAAGACTACCCTGCCTCCAGTTACCCCCCAAGGCCTCTCCGTACATGGTGGTACTAACTGGAGTCCCCCTGCTGTCTGGCGAGCGCGGCAAATCATTCCCCGAGCTGAAGAATACAATTATTTTTTGACTGAAAAAATACAGACCAGGCCAGAGGGAAATCTTATTCGACAGAAGAGTTAGCTGGTTGGGGACTAAACACAAAGACATTGGAGGGGACTGTGTGATTGTTAATTTCAGGGATCCCAGAGCGGTCAACTACATCCTTGATTGGGGAGGTCCTTGCCAAATAGGTGCAATCACTCCACTCCCCCTGGGGTATTTTTATCCACAGGAATGTGCACCGGGGGGCTACGGACTAACTCACCCCCACCAAGGTGGACAGGAGGTAGAATACAACTTACCTATAGCCAATAGATTTAGCCCTTTGAATAATGTAGATTGACTACTCCACCCACCTAGGTTTAATAAGATAGACCCCAAAGTAGTTGGGAATCCTGTGGAGGTGGGTGAGAGGGTAGAGGAGGAACTACTTCATGCGGTTTTTGGGACAAAGGAAGAGGGAATAATAACGATCCCAATTAATTTAAACTTAAATCCTTGCTCTGCAGGGGTCGGTTCTGAGCCGGATACCCCGGTAGGAACTCCCCCTAATAATGTGTTTCCACCAATCATACTTAGTCCCGTAAGGGCGTAACCCCGTAAATCTTTAACAGGGTCCTGGAATCTAGCAGGACTAGGATCTAAGCTATCGAATCCAGAATGGGGTGAGATGATGGATCAGTATGATCTGTGCTTGTTCCAAGAGACTTGGATGTTGACTGCCCCGACAAGGGTGGGCTTTGCAACATTTCACATACCTGCCGTACAGGGCCTCAGGGGTAGACCTTCGGGGGGGACTGTGTATTTGGGTAGCCACACATCTGGGGTGCTCAGCGAAAGTAATAGATTCCCACTCCCCGGACATTCTCTGTGTCGCCCTTAAATACCTGGATGGCACGACTGTGGTGGTTTTTAACATTTACTTGCGCCCTATCCCCCACACGTTGGTGATATCTATGTTAGAGGCTCTTGATGAACTCCTTTCATCATTTTCCTCACCAACACATAGAATCATCGGGGTTATTTTAATTGTCATTTCGAACCTCTGGCTGGGATCCCATCCATAACTTTAGAAGAGGACTCCATTTGGCACATACAGGAGTGTTGTATGCATCCGGTTAAGCGCCTGACGCCGTTGGCATTGCAGATCAATAATCTATTAGTATCTCATTCTCTCAGAGCCTGTAATGGCAGACTTCTTCCCGATGCCCCAGGTATGAGAACCTATAATAGAGTGGGGAAAAGTATAACCATTGACTACATAATGGTCAATGTAGAATTCTGGTCCCAAATTAAGGCCTTTAGCGTAATCCAAAGGGTAGATATCGACCACAACCTTCTGTCACTAGATTTTAATATACACTGGGTTACCAACATAGACTGGGAGAGCGGGAGACCCATGCTGACCCGAACCTACTTTTAGTGGCGGTTGGCAGACGTATTAGATGGGCCAAGCTTGCGCTAGCCCCTGAGAAAATAGCTGAGCTATCCCAGCATGCTACCTGCTCCCTAGTAGAAACTTTTGAACTCCCGACTGCCAACTATGATCTACCTTATTTCCATGCGTTCGAGCACATTCATACTAACCTAATCTCTACTCTGGCCGACTACTTTTACATCGCAGTTAATAAGAGGACAGGACCAAAAAAACAGGCCCATTGGTTTAATAAACCCTGTAGGATTGCAAAATCAGCGCTTGCTAAGGAGGTTAAGTCTGGCTCCATGCAGAGTATTAGAGCAGCTAGACTCACTTATAAAAGTGTAATTGCTGAGTCCAAGTCGGATTGGGAGGCTTCAAGATGGGCTAGTATAAAAGAAGCCCTGGACGGACGTGATTGCAGGGGTTTCTGGAACTTAGTTAGAACAGGCTCGTTAGAGGGGACGTCAGCCACAATACCTAATTTGAGCGAAGAGGTCTGGATTGCCCACTGTAAGCCCTTGTTTTCACATACCAACACCCCACCTCCCCCAGACTCAGCTATACCCACGAATAGTATACCGGCTCTAGCTTTATTGGAAACAAAGGACCCCGATTACCATCCTTGCACTATGCTGGAAATTCAGGCGACGCTTAGATGCTTGTCTCCTGGGAAGGCTCCGGGGTTGGATAAAATCACTGGAGATCTATTTCTGAGTGAGCAGAAAGTATGGGTTCCCTATATTGGGCTATACTTTAATGCCATCCTTCATGGTATGGAAATCCCCCCAACTTGGTTGGGGGCGGAGATCATCCCCATCCATAAAAAGGCCTCCCCACTCGACCCGGCTAACTACCGCCCCATTAGCGTCATTGATGTCTTGCAGAAGTTGTTTGCCCGCCTTTTACTAACGAGGTTGCAGTGTAGATGGAGGAACATCACATCCTGACCTCCATCCAAGCGGGCTTTGGAGCTCAGGTCTCTACCACCGACCAACTGTTTAGACTATAATTGGTCTACTGGAAGACAGTGACTATGGGGGCTGGTAGCCTTTACTTGATCTTTGTAGATGTTCGATCTGCATTCAATCTGGTACAAAGGGACAAGTTCTGGGCTATACTGTTAGAAATGGGTGCCCCTGTATACCTGTGCCAACTGTTCAAACGCTTACATCAAGGCACTTATGCGAGGGTGAGGTACGGGCGGGTTGGGGAGCTTTCCGCACCCTTACCGGTGGAAAAGGGTGTGAGGCAGGGTTGCGTACTGGCCCCCATGCTTTTCTCTCCGTTTCTTAATGGATTGATTGAACATCTATTGGGTGCAAGGGATTTAGATTCACCTAGTCTAGAAGGCCGCAAGATACCAGCCCTGATGTTCGCTGATGATACCCTATTGTTATCAAATTCTTCGATAGGTATTCAGCGAACACTGGAGGCGTTCTGCTCCTTTTGTAGTTCCAGAAACCTGGAGATCAATCTCTCTAAAACCAAATACATGGTTTTCAACGCCAAAGCCCCCAACTGCCCACACCCCCATTTGGATGGCTCGGTGTTGGAAAGAATCTCCACTTTTGATTACTTAGGGGTAACACTCAACGACAAGATGGAATGGGGGTCGCAAATGGTCAAGGCAAGTATGAAGCTGGCGCAAGCCTCTGGCGGTATTTTAAAGGTCTATAATGAGTGTTCATATAAAACCTTGGGTCCACCAGTGGAAATTTACAAAGCTCAGGCAAGATTTGGGGCACTCTATGGTGTAGAGTTATGGGGCCACATCAACGCCACCTCTCTGTCTACCACTGAGAACAGCTTCATTAGGCACTTGTTGAGACTCCCCCAGAGCACACCCTTGACCCTGTTACGGCTTGATTTGGGTCTGCCCCGCATTCAGGAGGTAATTTCGAATCACCCCTTGCTGTACTGGAGGCGACTCTGGTCTACTCCAGAGCTGGTAAGCTACAGAGAGGACTTAAGGGATTTACTGACCATAAGGGGTGTGGGAAAAATCCCCTGGCTAAAACATGTCAAGCAGCTTTGCCACGCACTAGGTAGGGGAGACATGTGGCTTTTCCCAGAGCAGACCTGTGTCCTGACCCCCAGGAGGCTGTTGGCCAATGTACTCTAGCGACACTGAATGGATTTGACACTAGCAAGTTCATCCTTGAATGGGTTGACCGATAGATTCCTGGTGGTCGAGGACAATTACCAACTTGATAAATTCCTGGACGATATCCAGCCCCCACTGGCAAAGAAATTATATATCCAATTTTGACATGGAACACTTCCGGTGAGGGCAGTGACAAAACAAGTGGTCAACCGCACCCCTCGTACCTAGCTCATGCCCAGGGTGTGAAAGCAGTGAAGAGACAGATCTGCACGTTCTGCTCTTCTGCCCTTTCTACTCCAAGGCTAGAGCTAAATGGATCATTCAACTATGTAAGTCCATGGGCCTCAGGGATTACAGGGACGCTTTTAGATTGTTGAAATATGACACCTCCCCCCAGATTGTGTTTGCGACCGCTAGATATCTTTTGTCTATGTGGTATGCGAGAGGTGCTAAAATTAAAACTAAAAAACCCCAAACTGTTACAATTGCGCCACCGTAACCACTGTGATCTGCAAGGAATCCCCAATATCAATTTATGTAGGATCTGCTTTCATTTCTCTATTGTTCTGTTTTAATTGGAAAGGATCTGCCCATGTTTTTAATCTTGTATATAAAACTATTTTAGGAGTATGTAATCTATTATGAATTTAGAGTACATTGCATTATTGTATAATGGTATGTTTTTATTCAAATGTTTGTAAATATGTGCTTTTATGGTTTTTAGCCGATAATACAGCTTTTTGACTGACTGACTGACTATATCATAATTATAATATGTTGCCATTTTTAGGTGGGAAACCTCACATGCCATCCCTGAAATACATTACAGATACTATATATCAGGCCCCGCATTGAGTCTTTTTTGAAAACCCTGTCCCTGGGGATAAGTGAATATATATGAACCAATTGAGGTGAGTGGTGGACCTCAATGTCCAGAGTGTATTAAGTTACTACACACGGGATGGGGTTCATCTCTGATCAGATTTTCTTTGTTATCTTACATTTAAGACCTTATTCATAAACAAGGTGCAGTAACTGTGGATTCGACGGACCACATGAAATTTTAGAGGTTTTTGGAGGATTGGCCACAATTCCACCCCCCCTCCCTTTTTTACACACATTATTAAGTGGTACTTATTTGAATGATGATATTTTTTTAAATATTTTTTTACAAATGTGATTGAGTGTTGGACTATGCTGTGCTGAAGTTTGACGGGAGATGTATGGTTTTAGTACTAAGCACTTGAAATGTTTATTCAGTTAAACACGTTCCGTATGGATGTGTCTTATTAAGTGAAGTTGATAGTATGAATGGTGTTTAGGGTTGAGTATAAATGAGCTGCTTGGTTGAACTCTTTAAACAATTGTATGGACATCTTGATAACAAGCCTTGATAAAGGGGGTATGAGGATATTGTGGTTCTCATTAAGTATGGGCGCAACATCTGTTCCGCTTGGGGAATTTGCGAATTTTCGGCAATTTTGCGATCCGCGAATCTCGCGAAATTGCCGAAAAATTCGCATATTCGCTCTCGGGCGGATTTCTTTGTCTGAGTTGAAGCTCAATAATCAGCCCAAACAACTAGTGCGCACGGTCTAGGCTAGGCAGGTGTGCTTCCTCCCTACATCTACTGCCCACAATTAGATGTAATCCTTGATGGAGGTCTTTGCATCCACAAGTTTCTCGAGCGCAATCCCCGTGTAATTCCTATTACCAGGAGGCTGCTTTCTTCTCATCTGCTGCTCTGATCGGCCTCTGACCCTTTATAAACAAGAGGCATGTTGTGAACTCGCATCCAAGCCCCGGCCCGTTTGGCCCCGCCACACACACACTAGGGTATGCAACGTATTCCCGCCCTTTCTTCACTATGATAGACAGCTCACTCGAGGGACCTCGGCATCTTTCGGCGCGGTGGCAAAGTTACCGACACACATGGTCACATTATTTGTGCAAATGGCAAAAAAATCAGCGAGTTCGTGGGAAAATCTGCGAACTCGCAGATTTTTTTGCCATTTCGCGCGAATTTGCGGACCGCGAATCCGCAAAATTCGCCCATATTTAGTTCTATGCTTTTTCTTGAGCCTAGTATATAACTGCAGAAATAATCATATTATAAGCTTTTCGACAAAATAAAAATGAGGGTCTATGTTATACAATGTTTTTTTTATATATACTCGCGTGGCTGTATATTAAAAAATGATAAATTGGGGCCTTAATAGCCTCTTTATGACCGTAGTGAGGTTGAACTAACAAAATCTTCCACATATTTATAATGTTGTGAGATGTATTTTGGTCTGTGTTTTCTAAAAAATGTTTTTGTTTTAATTAGGTTTATTACATTTTAATCTATTACGAAGAGAGAAAAGGATTGTTCATGTCCTAATGAAGGTGGTACCTCAATAATTTCTTACCAACTAAAAGCATTGACGCTTTCTCTTTCAGATTTGGTTATTCCCAGGAACTACCTCATGTCTAATTTGATGATGATATGATAGACTGATGGTTTTCATGAATTGATTCCTGTTGGGAATAAGGATTTTTTGATGAATTTAATGATTTCACTCACTGTTTTGTCTCTCGTTTTTTAATGTTTGAATGTTTGTATTCAATTATCATTAATGCTTTATTGTTATTTTTAGTGTAACTATATTTTTTAATAAACGCTGATTGTTTTGTATATATCATAGTTTCTTATCTTTTTGTGATATACGGTTGCTTTCTGGGTTCAGATTTAAGTTCCAGGTTTGATCTATGTAGATGTGCACGTATGTATGTGTGATATAATATTACACGCTTGACTGAAAGTTTATTTCCATTCATGTCCAAGAGAGCTTTCTTTTCATACTTACTAGGGGTGAAGAATTAAGCTACCACCACAACACTGTAGGTGATTTAGCATAAGAAAATCGCTGTATGCCAATTGGTATAATTGAAAACAAGAAAAATCAGTTATAAATCCTCACTAAGTAAGAAATGTTGAAAGACATACGTACATCCCCTCCAGAAGATAGGGAATATAGATCATACAGAACTACATATATCAAGAGCATTCAAAAAATTGTTTGCAAAACTGGATGGATGAATGCACCAAAGTTGTGATACCTTTAGGACAAGTTGGAGCAATCGCCACCAATATACAGTAGCACAACATGAAGCATGTATAGGTATTGCCTGTATTTAAAGAAAAAAACAAATATCTATACTAGACACTGATCTTCACCCTTAAGGAAGAACTCACAAGCAGATCGCATCCAACGAAAGCAAAATGTAAACTCTGATTAGAGCAACATTCCAATTTACTTAACTTCTTCAAAGTTCTGATGCACTCAAAATAAACAATTAGTACACTAAAGAAATTTAAACATATCACACAACGTCACTGGTTTGGAAAAACCGAAGGTTCAGAAAATGCAACAGAACCCTGTCAAGTAGAGAATAGACCTCTTAGCTCACAACAATTGTCCATACAAGAACACTACGCAAAGTTCGAGAAGGACACAGCTGTACAACAGAGACGTCCTGTCGGAGAGAAATAAACTACGAAGGTAGTGCTCCTGAAGAGCTATACAATAGCAACCCAATACTCCACATAGAGTAGTTCACATGCCCTTAAAAGGGGTATAATCTCTTGAGACTAGGTCTTTATCAGAGATAATTGGAAATAAAAGTAAACCAGCTACCCAGCTGCAAAAACCATCCGGGAATTAAAGATTCAAACCTGGAGATTAATACTCATTATAAGTCAAAAGAAGTATTTACACTCCAAAACTACTAATCCAAAGAAGGCCATAACAAAGTGAACAAGGCTGAGGACACTATAGAATAAATTAAACAAGACCTGATGAGGTCCAATCACAACTTGCCAGCCATGAGGCGCTAGACTGCGGAATCAGCATGGCTATCAAATAAATTGATTCCATCAAAAGGTAAGTCCTTTAGACTCTCCTGAATAATCTCGGGAAAACTGGAATCATGCAACCAAGCGCGCCTCCTCAGAGCTACTGATCTAGCCATAGCTCTACCTACGGAATCCGTTGTGTCCATCGCTGACCTGATAGTGAATTTAGCCATTTCACAACCATCCTGCATCAGCTGAAAGAGTTCAGCTCTGAGTCTTTCCAGAACAGAAGGAAGTAGTCGGTCGACAGAATCCCATAGGGCAAAAGAAGCCCTTCCAAACAAACAGGATGTGTTTAAAGATCTGAGGGCCGAACTAGTGGATGCAAAAAAAAATCATCCACACGTCTTCAGCCACCGAGACTCCCTGCTCAGTGGAAGCAATGGAGCAGCTTTTAAATTCAGCAAAGCTGAAGCTGCCTGCCCAACGAGCCATCTAGCCTTAGGGTGTAGAGAAAGACAAACAGGGTCATCTGGAGCTGGTGGATAATGTTGTGCAATGGCACACTCAACAGATTCCTGACGCTGGCCTTTCCCATGTTCCCAGAAGAATATAGTATAGCGACTCTCCGCAAGGAAGCAAAGGCTCAACCCCAGTGCCTCCTTGATCGAACAGATCCAACAAGGGGTCAGATGGGAAGTCATCACAGGAGGCTACAACTTTAAAATTTCAGCAGCTCTAATATTGACCCCAGCAAATGCCACACTAGCTTCTGTCGCAATTCTATGAGGTTATAGTAAATCGTAGGTAGGGATGCTGGAAGACTAACATCCTCCCCACAAGCCAAAGAACCTCCTGCCTTAGGCTGGCCAAGAGCGCCCAAAACGCTCAACTATACTAGTATCTGCAGACTCTCCCTGCAACACTTGGGAAATAGCAACCACAGTGGACTCACTCATCCTCAATTTGTAGAGGAGATGACAAAGAAGCCTCAGTGGCAATAACGTTGTTTCCGGCGCCGAGTGACGTCGAGACGGCGACGAATTGACGCCACCACTAAGGGTGTCTTCGGCTTCATACAGCATCGAGGTGGTAACAATTCCCCTTCTGCAGGCACCACAGACATCAAAACAGGAAGCTGCACCAGGCTGTTTCCTGACGGTGTAGCGACTCCCGGTATGGAGCCAGGGTCCTCGATCGGCGCAGAGGGCGAACCCGCCAGCGAACGTTCAACTAGAGTCCCTGAAGTACCATAAAAATAACATAAAGGGCTATACTTACCAATAGCCCAATTCCAATTACCAAATAATCATTCAGTTGGCAGTGAAGAAATCTCAATCATTTATTAAGCAAAAATACTCTATAGAGGAGCCTCTCCAACCCTCGCCCATCAGGTGTGCGGAGAAGACTTCTGGCTCGCATACAAACATGAGGTTATATACTTTTCACTTCAACACATATAATCACTGTAAAGGGAAAAACACCAGTTGGCCCTCAAGATCCAGGAAAGAACCATATATGGCACACATGATTAGTTCAGATCTTAGCTATTTATTACTGAGAAGGTCAGGAGGTCTGACTCTCTTTCGTCTTGGTGCCCGGGAGTGTAGGCACCAAGAATGCGCTTATTGCACCGAAAGCCAGATGCGACCTTGAGTCTAAGGACAGTCGAGTAAACAGCCTACGTTCAGCTGTTCCCAGTAATTCAGATGAACTGGGGCTTGACAACTGGCGGAGACTAACACCTGATCACAGCCCTTGTTCGAGCATAGGGTCAGAAAATGGCGTCTGTATGGTTCTCGGTCTACTCTGTTAGCAGGGTTAATACAAGGAGTGAAGAAATGCTTTCCTCCCTTCAAAAGCAATATAGATGGATACATATATATCAAGCAAAGAGGGTACATATAGATGCATCAAGCTAACATTATATGGTCCGATACTCCTTATGTATGGGAAATCTAATTTTTTATCCCTCATCCCTTCCACCTCCAAGGGGCCCAAAGGCGCACCATGGAGAAGTGTTGACCCACAAAAGGATTGTAAAGCTTGGAAATATACTTCATTTGGGCCATAGTCGCCCCCTCATCAGTATATGGTGGAAAACTGGAGTTCAACTCCTGCGCAACTGTCTCGGGTAAGGACCGGGAGGAATTGGCACCAGCGTTACGACTTCGCGAGGCTGAAGGCTGCCGTGACTTCGATCCCTTCCAATGGGATATACCTGATTTTGATGAACGACACCGAAGGGAACGGCACCATAACCTGCCCTGAGCAGGAACCTCAGAACAGTAATGAGATCAACGCCATTTGGCTCCGAACAGGACAGCCGAGCCGATAGCAGCTTCAGCCGATGTTCCCGTAATGACTTGGGCTTCTGCCTCTTACAGGCATTGCACTCCTCCTAGTCATGGTGCTCGCCCAAGCACCAGATACAAATGTTATGCGGATCCATTGCAGACATATGCCGCATACAGGTATTGCATGTTTTGAAGCCCAAAGGCATCAGCACACTGTTCCAGACGCGAAATTCATCGAGAAGGCCAAAAAACAAAAGGAGGCCTGAGGAACCGCTTCTCCTGGATCCGCGTTTCAGCGCGGAAAAGAAGAAAAATGACTTCCATGCGCTGGAGGGGTCTTATATGGCTCCACTTACGTCATATCTGTAGATGACATCACTACAGAGCCATATGACGCCGTCCCCCGGCGCGCAGAGGTACTTCTGAAAAACATCCGGATCCAGACTGGCACCTGGGGAAAATTCTAAGTTAAGGAATCTGCAGCTAGATGTCTCTATCAGATTTAGCATTTCGGGTGCTCACTTATGTGGCATGGCCCAGTATATTAAATGGGGTACTGTGCATTGATTAGATTTCTGATCCTATTTCTTGCATAATGTATGAGAAAAAAAAAGCACGACTAAGCCTATATCATAGAGTCATGTTGTCCGTTAGACATGGGTGCTCCATGTTAGTTCCCAAATATTTAACATGATTTGTCCTACGCCGAGGACACCCAGATAATTCTCGCCTTCACCAATGTACCCAAAGTTGTCAAGAACAACTTTCATGATAGGATGAAGGTTGTTGCCGCCTAGATGAAGCACAGCTACCTCAAGCTCAACTCAGCGAAGACAGAAGTCCTCATCATGGGCTCCACTCCATCCACCTTGGATGACTCCTGGTGGCCTGCAACACTTGGAACTTCCCCCGCAGACCACACGCGGAACTTCAGCATCATCCTGGACTCCGCGGTCACCATGAACCGTCAGATCAACGCCATCTCATCATCCTGCTTTCACGCGCTATGCCTCTCCGAAAGCTGGTATGTTATGTTATGTTAATGAATAATTCTAAAGCATGCGTCCACCAATCAGTCTCTTAGTGCTGGAAATGCTAAAATGGCCATCTTCCCTGGTTATTGGTAAGCCTGTTTAAACAACCATGTCTTCAGGACCTGTCTGAAACTGGTATAATTCCTGTGGCCCTAAGGTCCTCTGGCCGATTGTTCCAGACTTACGGAGCAATAACAGAAAACCTTTGTCTTCCAGTCCGTTGTTTTTTACATGAGGGGATCACCAGATAGTGAAATGGCTAGATCTCAATTGTCTGGTAGGACAGTACTTGTTCATCCGTGATTTCACGAACTCTAGACAGTTCAGGTACAAGGCCTTAAAGACCATGCAGCAAGCCTTGAACAAGGTTCCTTGCGCGATTGGCAGCCAGTGAAGGTCCTTTATCAAGTGGGAAAAATGGCCATAGCATATCAGTCAAGCAGCCGGATTTTGGATTAACTGGAGTCTCCGCAGCAGGAATTTTGGGAGGCCCAAATACAGAGAATTAGCATAATCCACTCTAGTCATGACAAGGGATATTATTACCTAGAACGGAGCCTCCCTGGTAAGGAATTTCCCTATCTTTGTATATGCCCCAGTTGGTAGAAGCTTGCCGCTGTGACAGCATCTACTTTCTGCTTAAACAATAGCTCCTAATCAATTATGACCCCCAGACTTTTTACCACCTTTTTAGGAACGGTCAGAGGACCCATCTCACTGGGCAAGAGTGATGGGACCCAACGGTCCACCTTACGTTTTGTAATGACTATCTCCATTTTGTCAGAATTCGATTTTTATTGACTGCAGGTCATCTAGCCCCAGATGAACTGCATAGTGTCTTGAAATTGTTGTCTAGATGTGGGGCTATCGTTGATCGTGAATAGTAACTACACATCATCTGCGTAGTTGAAGATGTTAACTTCTTTTTTCTTAAGGGAACTAACCAAAGCGCAGATGCAAATATTAAAGAGCTGAGGAGATAGGGAGGATCCCTGAGGCACTCCACAGTTCAGCTGTACCTCAGGTAACACAAAGGGTGTTAACCTAACTGATTGGAATCTCTCGCTCAGGAAATGGATGATCCAATTCCAAGCTGAGTCTCAAAACCCTGCAGCCCTGATCCGGTCAGCCAGGATAGCATGGTTGACCGTATCAAAGGCCGCTGAGAGGTCCAATAGCACTAAGGCCAGAATATTGCCATTATCTGCTTTCCTAAGCATGTCATCAACAACTGACATAATCACTGTCTCTGAAGAATGCGCCGGCCTAAATCACGCCTGACATGACTCTGTTTCCTCAATATAGAAAAAGAGATGGCGGGCTACATGCACCTCCAGAACTTTTGGCAAAAAAGGTAGGAGGGCGATCCAGAGAAAGTTTTTCATATCCGAGGGGTCTGCACCCACTTTTTTTGTATGGGGACAATAGTCACTCTTAAAAGCTCTGTGGACCATCCACAAATTGATGGATTGGTTCAGAAATGGCAGTACCAGGTCAGCAAAGTCGGTGCAAACTGCCTTTAGAACCTTTGGCGGGCAGATGTCGTTTGGTGAGCCTGACTTAACTTTTGGCAGTAAGTTGACCAAGTCCTCTTGTGAGATTTGGGGGAAGCAAGAGATTGTGTGACCATCCCCCTCATCTTAGAATGGCTTATTGACTAAGGGGCCAAAAGGAATACTCTTTTTGATAGCCTCAATGTTATCAACAAAGAGAGCATTGGGTGAGTCACATAAATCTTGCGTCTGCTTGCTGAGAGGGTGAGCCTCTCTGGGTTAGATAAGTCTGAGACTATCTTGAATATCTCCTTAGCTTCATTAGGGGCTCTCATGAATTTCCTCGTAAAAAAACTCACTTTAGTTTGCCTAATTAGAGATTTAAAAGTTCTCAATAGTTGAGTGTACTCAAGTTTAGAGTCTAGCACGTACTTAGACTGCCACTTCCTCTTTGCTTGTTGGAGTTGAAGTTTTACTAATTTCAGTTAATCAGAGAACCATTTACTAGCCTTGTGTGTTCTTACTGGTCTAGAACTATTGAGTGGGGTGTGACCAATACTGGCCTCCCTGAGCCAACTCATGATGTCATCCTCCAAGTTCTCAACATCCTCCTTGGGCCCCGGCAGAGACCTTCTAAATGTCTGACATAAGTCCGTGAAGTTGACACTGGCCCAATTTCTAGCTATGATGGGCTGACCGGATGATGGACTAATCCGGGTAGACAGGGGCACTGCCACAGGGTAGTGTTCTCAGGTCCCTCACTGGGAATCTGGTGGTCCACATCTGATCCAATGTGTGTCCTTTGATGTGTGTTGGACCATTCACTGGTTGTTCCAAATTAAGCTTGCCCAGGACCGCAGAGAGCTCGATTGCTTGTTGCCCTCTCCTTCCTCATTGGCCCAGTAGTTGAAATCAACTATAATGATGATGTTAGCATTATTGATGACCAAAGGTGCGATCGCTTCTACCAGGGCCAGAGAGCATTCCTGCATGTATTTGGGAGATCTATATAGCAGCACAATTATGAGTGACAGAGTCGTAGACTCCAGTTGGATGACTAGATTCTCAACCAGAGGTAAGTCTATGGAATTCATTTGCGTAAACCTGTGATTTTTCTTAATGATGGCTGCCACACCTCCTCATCTCCTCCCAGAATTCCTGTTGGTTTGCAGGATATAATACTGGTCAGGAGTAGCTGAGAATATGTCCGGTGATGACTCTTCTGTGAGCCATGTCTCCGTGAGTAGCAATATGTTGGAGATTGCGACTCCAGGAGATCTAAAAGCTCATCCTGGTGTCTTACTTGGGAGTGAGTATTGAAATAAATTGCCCGGTGATCTGATAGATTTGCCTTAAGTGGTGTCAAAGAGCGGCTAGACTCTGACTCCGTTGCATGGTTGTTGAGACGGCTATAAAAAATACTCACCCCCACTTGGGGAGCTCCCAGTATGCCTAAGTACTTAACCCCTTGGGCGTGGCTGGAATTTTGCCGCACCACAGCAAAATTCCACTTGTGCACAGATCGGATGGCTCCCGGCCATCCGACGAACATGCCCACGCATGCAAGGAGTTAAAGACCATGGAGGTAAGGATCTTTTCCCACCCCTCCTCGCAGCCTAATAGTTAATCTCTGGTGTATATGATGTAAGGGGAAGAGTGACTGGCCCCCGCCGGACATGCCCACATGGGCGCCGACGAACGTGCTTTTGGCCCGTCTTCGGCGTGCTGCCGGCACGCCAGCTGCGCAGACGTGCCATTCTTCTCTTTAAGTAGGCGAGGCAACTTCCTTCTCCAACCTACATCCAACCAAGTTGCTGATTGGTTTAGTCCCTATCCAATCAGCTTTCAGCAATTCCTGCCTAGCAAGCAATGGACTACCGAGCCGAAGACACAATAAACCCCGTTTGAAATGCGTAAAGATCAAATTCAAGTTCCCTTAGAGTACTTTCCAACCACCACAACTCCAGCTAAAGGTTCAGAAATGTTAAAACTATTAATACAATTCCCACAGAATTGCAGACTATTTAGCATTACCAGCGCAGACGCGCCATGCTTCTCTTTAACCCCTTGCATGCTCATGACGAGCTCAGCTCGTCATGAGCTACAGTGCTCCGGTGCTCATGACGAGCTGAGCTAGTCATGGCCTTTAGAACGCTCACACGCTGGACAAATTCCCCTGCTGTGCTGAGCGTTCTAAACGGGTGCGGACGTGACGAGCTCAGCTCGTCATGAGCACAGGAGCACTGTAGCTCATGACAAGCTGAGCTTGTCATGAGCATGGTAGCGCTGCACGCGCCGCCCCTCCCCCCAGCACAGCAGGGGAATGTGCCGAGTAGCGAAGGGGTTAAGTAGATGAGGCAACTTCCTTCCCCAGTCTACGTTCAAGCAAGCTGCTGATTAGTTAAGCCCCTATCCAATCAGCTTTCAGCAATTCCTGCCTAGCAAGCAATGGACTACCGAGCCAGAGACATGGTAAGCCCTGTTCGAAATGCATACAGATCAAATTCAAGTTCCCTTAGAGGATCCTCAAATGTTTCTTCCCCTCTCTGTTTTGCCTTTTCTCCATACCCTCAAATCCCTCCCACCCTCCCTTGGTGTTGTGACTACGTCCCCCCTCCGACCCCACTTAATGGAACTCTGCCTGAGAAAATCTACCATGTTTGTATATTTATGTATATAGGGATAACTCTAATCACTAGTATAGGCAGTAGACCTTTGTACCATCTACCATTCCTATGTGACTCTTAGAGTATATCCAGTCATATCCCTTCCCTATGTATATAGGGATAACTCTAATCACTAGTATATGCAGTAGATTTTTGTACTCTACTATTCCTATGTAACTCTTAGAGTATATCCAGTCATATCCCTTCCCTATGTATATAGAGATAACTCTAATCACTAGTATATGCAGTAGACCGCTGTGCTCTTTACCATTCCTATGTGACCCTTAGAGTATATCCAGTCATATCCCTTCCCTATGCATATAGAGATAACTCTAATCACTAGTATATGCAGTAGACCATTGTGTTCTCTAACATTCCTATGTGACTCTTAGAGTATATCCATTTGTGTCCCTTCCTATGTATACAGAGATAACTCTAATCACTAGTATATGCGGTTGACCTTTGTACTACCTACCATTCCTATGTAACTCTTAGAGTATATCCAGTCATATCCCTTCCCAATGTATATAGAGATAACTCTAATCACTAGAATATGCAGTAGACCTTTGTACTATCTACCATTCCTATGTGACTCTTAGAGTATATCCATTTGTATCTCTTCCTTGTGTGACTTTACATCTTGTACATTTGCAATTTTTTCAGTTTGTATCCTTTATGTAACGCATGTAATCCTAAATCCTTATGTTTCTCAACTGGTTCTTATGTAAAGCGCTCTGACACCTTCAGGTAAAGTTTGCGCTATATAAAATCGCATAAATAAATAAATAAATTTAGCATTACCGGCACAGACGTGGCATTCTTCTCTATCAGTAGGCAAGGCAACTTCCTTCCCCAGCCTATGTCAAAGCAAGCTGCTGATTGGTTTAGCCTCTATCTGATCAGCTTTCAGCAATTCCTGCCTAGCAAGCAATGGACTACAGAGCCGGAGACACAGTAAGCCCCGTTCGAAATGCAAAAAGATCTAATTCAAGTCCCCTTAGAGTACTTTCCCACCACCACAACTCCAGCTAAAAGTTAACTAATTTTAAAACTATTAAAACAATTCCCACAGAATAGCAGACAATTTAGCAAGATCTTCAAATGGATCCTCACCGAGTCCAGAAACATGGTCACCAATGCACTCATCAGCAGCAGATCATCATCCAGAAACTCCTGAAGAAACTGCAGAACATCCAGAACGTGCCCGCCAGACTCATTCTCAACATCCCCTGCCACAGACTCATCTCCAGCCACCTAAGAGACATTCACTGGTTCCCAGTCAACTAAAGAATCACCTTCAAACTGCTCACACATGCCTACAAAGCCCTACACAACGCAGGCCCTGCATACCTCAATCACCACCACACATCCACGTGCCCACCAGAGACCTCTGCCCTGCCCAACTGGCCTTGGCTACCATCCCACGTACCAACCCTGGAAATCTCCGTCACTGCCTGAATTCAGAAAGGACCTCATGACCTGGCTCTTCGATTTAACCACAACGTCCTCGATGGACCAGCAGCTCTCCCCTCGCGCCATGAGACCCTTACGCGTGAGTAGTAGCACTATACAAGCCATTGATTGATTGATTGATTGATTGATTGATTGATGGACTGCTTGATGGCTTCCCAGAACTACCTGGAAATTAACAATTGTAAATAGACTTTTCTATGGATGATGAATAGAAGAAAATGTCTGCCTTTGGAGGTTGTCCCTTTCCTGCAACCTATATTATGAAATCCATGATATTTGTGAAAGTATAAACAACAGCAATTGTGTTCGATGAAGGAAAATTGGACTGGAAAAACACATTATCAATTTCACACATCGTAAAAGAAGTAAGCCCATCTGATGAATAAAAAAAGCCTTATAATCAGTATTGAAAAGATAAAACTGTATACAATTCCAAAACATCAGTGAGGACACAAAAAGAGAGCTCACCCCTCTTTCTTCCAACGCAAGTGCAGCTATCATCTTGAAACAGCTCTTAGCAGAATCTTCTCTTCTCCAGTATTTGTCTTTCCTCTATTCTGCCAGGGCGTGCAAAGATACCGGGCTACTTCTGCAACAGTTGTTATATAGCTGAAATCTAGCATTAAGGCCATGGCCTTCTTCATTCTCCCAAACCCCTTTGCCTCCTCAACTAATATGCACTATCAGGTGCACAAACACTATCACTGATTCGATTGATCCTTCGTCACACTAGCATGTAAGATAGGTTGGAAAACTAGATGGAACCCAGTTGTCAAGGCCTTTAATTTTTAAATGCAGTTCGCTTTTGCCAGTGTTTGCTTACTAACACTAGGAAACTCTCTCCTAATGTAGTTGAGAGATATCTTTCGTAATCAGACCCAAGCCCCCAAAGTAACTTGAAAAAGGTCAGCTCCTGCAGTACATTCGCCATGAAGTTTATAAAGGGGGACCAACCAGTCAATGTCAAATAAATCCAATTAATTTCCTTGGGAGAAGGTGACCCTCTCGATGTCCAGTCTACCCCTGCGACTTAACGTCCATATTCTCAAGTGTGGGCTTTTCCTTTTCTTGCCCCAAGGGGTCAAGATCTTTTTTGATTTGCAATCAAGATGGCCAAAGACATTACTTTTCCAAGCGGTCTTTAGTGAGTATTTCCCCTGGAATCTGTCGGCTTAGGAGTATCACGCTCTGGTAGTGTGAAAAATTCAGCCTAAAACTTCATGTCATTTTCCTGAATAATTTCCGTCAAGTATCTACCTAGGTTACGGCAGCACAAAAGCATATGTAATATGCATAAATATAAGTGACCATGTGGAATCAAATCCTCTCCAACTTGTTTCTGATTTAGCCGGGTAGAACTATTGTGGAAGGTTATACCAGTACAACTATATTTTGAGTAGTGATTCTTTCCCCACTTGCAGGGGAGTCGCTTGGGGGGAGGGGGAGGGGAGGGGGGTGGTGGTGGTACACCCCCTGCTAAATGTATTTTCCAACAACATGTTGGGTCCAGGCGCTTTCAGTCGGGCATGGTGAGACGTCTGTCGGATTTCACCAGCATTTTTTACATACACACAGACAAAAATGCACTCACACTTTCTTTCTCTATTTGGAACATTTAAGAATATTGGTTATTTTACAAAAAACTTATGAATTTGTCTCTTAGTACTCCTACCAATCCACATTCCTCTCCCTTTTCACTGCCACTTGGGCCCCGCTCATGCACCCTGCTTGTCGTGTATTCTATTTAAATACTATATGCCAGCCTGATTGTCAGAAAATCTGAAACTCACACCCCCCCAATCTTACTGACCAAGCTACGCCCCTGCCCTTGACGTTAAGTATAGACATGCGTACCTTACTGTGTGTTATCCCCCAGTGTTTCCTGCATGCCAAGTTCCGCTACCATCTTGTTTTGGCTCCGGGATTTGCAGAAGGATGAGGGCGTGAAGATTTATTTATACACCCAGGAAATGAAGTGGCTATCATGCCCCACGCCTTTAATTCAGTGTTACAAGACCATGAGGTCTCTAGCTGCTCCCGCCTTGATTGATGGCTGAAGAGCTCAATGTATCACTTGAAAGTATTTGCAGCTCTTGATGTCTGCAAGACTAAAACACTTTCTCAACTGTTTCTAGAGAACAGGGAACTCATTAGACATCTCTCCAAGCTGAAAGCTGTTCTATCTAAGCCTGCCGTGAATCCTTGGTCATGGTTGACTTGAATAAAGGGTAATGGGAACATAGTAAAACCCCATTTGATGCTCAGTTCATTCTGCTGTCTAGAGTTACTCTCGGTGCGTAAGAGGATTTAAGATCCTAGCTCTTGTGTGCTCTCTCTACATATTAGATAGTCCATAATGATGTCCCCACTAATACATGGTCTACAGCACACCACTATTTCATATTCTTGATCTTCCTCTATTTCACTAAAGAACACGTTACTTACCTTTGGTAATGTATTATCTGGTAGAGACACTATCTAGCTGCAGATTCCTTACCTTTGAACTTCCCAGGCATCAGGCTGGATTTGGAAACTTTTGCTGAGCAATAACCCTTGCGTGCACTGTCGGGTGGCACCATTCGGCTCCGCATGACGTAGTCACGTCCGTTGTGACATCGCAGTACCTATATAGGCCCCACACAGGCGCGCAGACATTAGTACTTTTTGTTTTTTTCACACCAGAAGTGCAGAGCCACAAAGTAACTGACATAGTCATGTGCAAAACTAGAGCCCTGAAAGGGGGGTTAACTCTTGCCCTACAATATTAGTTCGCAAAGCAGGGAGGCATGGGAGGGGCTGAAAGGAATCTGCAGCTCAATAGAGTCCCTACCAGATAATGTGTCACCTAAGGTAAGTAACTTGTTCATCTGTTAGAGTAATTTTTCCATCTGATCTAGTTGCAGATTCCTTAACTTTGAATTAGATTCCCACCATCCAGGTGGTGGGCTGCGGACCAATATCTTAAACTAGAAAGTCCTGCAGGACAGAGTGGACAATGTGCCTGTCTCTGCGGACCTGACCGTCCAGGCAGCAGTGTTTTGCAAACATGTGCAATGATGGCCACGTTGCCACCTGACAGATGTCTTGGACTGGCACACCTGAGCCAAAGCCGTAGTCGCAGCCTTTTCCCTAGAGGAATAGGACCTTATTCCGTCAGGGGGCTGCTTCTTTGTCAGGACATGGCAGATTCTAATGCAGAGAATTACCCAGTGAGAGATGGTCCTTTTCTGCATTGCCCTTCCCTTCTTCGCTCAGAGGTACCCCACAAAAAGTCAGTCGTCGACCCGGAACTCTTTGTGCAGTCAAGGTAGAACGACAACACTCTTTTTGGGTCTAGTCAGTGGAGACGCTCCTTTTCCTTAGAGGGATGCGGGGGGCAATGTGATGGATTGACCCAGGTGGAATGGGGTCACAATTTTCGGCATAAAGGAAGCCCGGGTGGGAAGCACCACTTTGTCTGGAAAGGACATTAGATAGGGCAGGATAACACCTGCAACTCACTCACCCTTCGGGCCGATGTATTCGCCCCAGTGCTAGGCTTGAACCACGTGCCTGGAAGGAAATCTGTACGTGCCTCATTAAGGGGCAAAAGGGGTTCAGAAGTGGAAGCGCCAGGTTGAAGCATTTCAGTCAGGAGATTAGTCCTGACCTGCATTGAGGGTAGTGCTAGTCCAAGGACCTCAACTGCCCTTTTTATCAGCATGACATAGAATGCCTCCTCCTCCGTAGCTACTTTTGGTGGAGAGAGCATGCCAGTATCTGGAGAAGTGTCCAATCCACTGGCTTCCACCAGTTCCCCATACCAGTCCAACTGCTCCACAGAGTCCACCTGGTGTACCACAGGGTCCATGGACCTCTCCAATTCCTCTCATGAGCCTAGCACACCCTCGAAGTGCTCAGGCTACAAGATAGAACCCCTGGGTTGAATCAATGTCAGAATCGGCATTGAGAAAAGTCGTTCCCACTCCGTGCCATTGGGGATGAGGATGGGGCTGGCTCTGCCGATGGGTACCGGCGGCGCCACAGTCACCGTCTTCGGGTTCGACCTGGGAGGAGGTCACGTTGGCACGACTGGTGCTGACCCAGATTGGATCCATGAGACCCCACCAGCGCTGTGCCTGTAGGCAGCATCGTTGATCCCAATGGGACCTTCTTCCGATGCCATGGGGCCTGAGTGTTCACCAGGGGGGTTGGCCCACTCAAATACATGGTGCATGGCCTCGTAATCTTCTATTATCTGAGCAGGGGTCATTTCAACTCCTGTAAAGGGAGGGAGGCACAAAGTGAGCCCAGGCTCTGGCTCCGCAGAACTGTGTCTCAAGCGTTGGTGCTTCTTACCTCCCTCGTCGACGGACGACAGCTGAGGTGAAGGTGAAGTCTGCTTGTACTTCTTCTTATACCTCTTCCCCCTTGAGTGGGATGAAGAGGACTTAGGCTCCGGGAGCAGACCCACAACTTCCTCTTCCTCGATCAGGACAGGGACCTCCACGGAGTCTCGCTCTATGGTGTCGACTGTCGGGCCGCAAGGAGCTTCATCGCCTGCTCCCTCAAGGCCTTCGAAGCTATGGCCCAGCAGTCCAAGCACGACTTTGAGCTATGGGTGCACTAGAAACACCAGAGACAGACGAGGTAAGGGTCGTAACCGTCATCATGCGGTGACAGGCACCGTTCGGCTTGAAACCAGTCTTCCATAAAGATATGCAAAAAACCACGCAAAAAACAACTAAGGAGTGACTTGTTGGCGCTGTGGACAAAGAAATAAAGCCAGGAACACCGAAGGAAAAAAGCCTCCCACCAATAGTGACATGGCGATATTGGAACCAAAATTGGGGAAAAGAGTGAAAACACATACAAAAAGGGAAAAACAATAACTCATATTTGTTTAAGAAGAACCATCACTCACCCTAGTGGTGACATGCTTCATCATGGGGTTCCCACTGGAGGAACCGAATGTCCCTCCAGTGTGCTTCAACGCCTGATTTGCAGCGGAGCGGGTTATTGTGAAGTAAACTTGATAGGTATGGGTTTATGTGCAAGTGATAGTGAGATGTTAAAAAATATTAGTTGTACCAAGAACAACTTTATTTGGTAGTCAGCTAATATTATTAAAAACGGTGTGTAGGATATTAGTAGTGGTAATATTCTTGACCACTCATATCCCTTCAAAAGTAGGTCGACATGTTTCAGCTGTCTATGGTAATTAATGCAGCTTTCTTCAGGACCATTAAAGTGAATATCCCTGGTGGTCCGCGCTCACTAAGGCGTGCCCAACCAGTCAATATATAATATGTGAAAAACCATTTTATAAAAAATACCGGTATTATTCGTTTTCTGCAACCCTAGTATTTCCAGGGGCCCAAAAAATCTGTAATTAAAAAGCACAACATTAATGCGTTTTTCAAATCACTCTGTTCATGTACAGCATATCTATTTATACATGTATCCCATTTAGTTCCAGCATTTAAAGTCACTCCTTAGTGACAGTACTCCTTAGCAACCCGGATTTGGGATAAGTAAAGGATAGACTTGGGGTTGTTACTTCCCAGTCTTTACATTTGCTGTCTACAGGCTTACTTGTTTAGAAAAACCTTCAAATCAAATTAAACTCATCAAAAATAAATCGCCAAAAGTAGTACATATTCAGTATAATTGGCTATGACGAGTAACCAAGCAAAAAACGGTCTGTTGAAATTACAATGGTGCATATTGAATTGACCCGATTTCACTGCAAGATTTCAAAATGAGACCATGTTCCTACCACTTTAAACGTGAGCCATAAAGATATCCCTCACACACGAAGTTGGGCAAATCTAACAAATTTGACAAAAGCCAAAAAAACACCTTTCAAAATGTGACAAAGGGGTAGCTCTTCCCAGATCTGTGCTTAACTGGTGCAGAAAGAAAAGAACTGACGTCTGTGTGATTGGGTGGTGCCTATATATGGTACCGCGATACAAGAACGGACGCTACCGATGCCAACGACATCATGCGGACCCGATTGGAGCCACCAGACGGCACGTGCAAGGAGTCTTGCTCAGCAAAAGTTTCCAGATCCAGCCTTACATCTGGGAAATTCAAAGGTAATGAATCTTCAGCTAGAAGTCTCTATCAGATATTCTTAATTGGTTTACCTGATAGTAAAACACTGTGGACTGGCTTCACAAAGTAAAACTTAAATATTTGTGTAAGTTTACAATTTTACAATTTTTGGGGGATTCCACAAACTCCAAGTTAATAGTAAATTATGACTGGGGATTCTGCAGTAGGGGCATAGAACTCTACACATAAAGAGATACGACAAGCCTATTTTTTTTATGTGTTGAGCTCCCCGCCCTGACTGTGGAATCTCTGTAGTCATAAGCTTTATATTAAAACAGAGTTTGTCAATAGCAAAAGTATAAGTTTACCTTTTTGAATCAAGCCCTGGATTGGATATGGTCAGCTCACTGTGCAACCAGGAGGAAAATATACTGACTGGCAATTCTGGGTCTCTTACTCCCCACATAGGAAACTGTTGATCATCAATTGAAATTGTCTTGAGAAATTAGGAGGTGTCCGGAATGGTATTACGTGACACATGTACAATAGCTTGGGGAGGAACCATATCTAGAGAGGAACTATCCTGCTTAGCCAGGAGAGGTGGTCATGTGCTAGCTCTATAAGACCTTCATCTTGAACAAGAGTGGGAAGTAATTTCTGGTGTTCGTTTAAGCTGTAAATGCTGCAATGTGCACACTCTGTTATGTGATTGCCCTTGTATGCCAGGAGGCTAGCAGGAGCAAAAGGAAATATCATTGCCTTGGAGACATTTATTTTTAAGCTTGAAACCTTTTAGTAGAGGGCCAGCTCATCCACCAAGATGAGTATAGAGCAGTGAGAGTTACTCTAATGTCATCTGCAAACATGGTTCATTTAAAGGAGTCAGGTCCTATGTGACCACCTTGATCTACCTGTGATTCCTAACGCAGTTGGCAAAGGGTTCAAGGGCGAGGCAGAACAGGAGAGGTAACAGGGGGCAGCACTGCTGCATGTGTCTAGTAACCGTGTAACTAGTGGTTGTTCAGTTTCCATGTGCTCCTCTAACTATGTGTCTTGATTTGCATTAGTGTCAGAGGTCTAGGGGAATTAGCCAAGATACCTATATGGCCAATCGACGACCCCCCTACCCTCAGTAGTAAGTTGGATGCAATTGGAAAGTGATACAGGAGGGTGTGGGAGTTGTTGGATACCAAGGAGAAAGTGCAGTGTGCCTCCCCCTCAGGCTACACTTTCAAATTTTTAGCTTTGCCGACAGTGTTGAGACATTCCCTTTATGACTGAGTTATTGCACTACTGCTTCCAAATCTTTGTTGTAAACGGTTTTTAATGCCATCTATGACAATGTTAAAGTCTCCCCCGTAGATAACCCTCCTTCTGATAAGGAAAAAAAATGCCTAACATTGCTAATTTTAGGAAACACTCCTGACTCATTTTAAGCATAGAGCAACATTCCTGTATAGGAGGTCGAACCTAGCATCATCACTATACTGAGAATTCGACCAGCTGGCTCAGCCATCACCTTCTGGGACATAACCCAAAAGCTATTAGCACAAAGCACTCCCACCCCTACTCTGTTTTGCACACCTTTGTCAAAGATTAGCAGAAGAGACCCTCTTCATTTGCCAATCATTGTTAACAAGATACGTTTCCTGCAACTAGCAGATACCTCTTGCAGACTAATGCAAGAGGTTAATCACAGCCAGATGCTTCTCTTGGGCATTTAACCTAGTCGATGTGGATGTATAATAAGTTGTGCATTTCTTAGTGAAGTTTGCATACTGCTTAGTAGAAGAGCAAAACCAGGCACCTCGGTTTCTCTAGGGCATGATGTCAATCTGGCTGTAGTGGTCTTTGGTAAAATACATGATTGTCTTGTCCCCATGAATAACCAAGAAACTCCCCATTACCCCACAAAACAATTTAAAGTGAAACAAAAAACATTGAACCTATCAATCTGATTTGTTCAACTTCTCCCCCTGGTGTCTTGGTATGGTACCAATTGCTGCAGAAAAGTTGGCTAATCCTTATCTTGGATTTTGCTCCAACTACCACATAAGTGCTCCTGATCAGGAAGGTAAAAGACCCTAGTTATTTAGGATCATGTAAATGATAGACATATACTCGATAGTATATAACCTCTGTCCAGCCGGACAGGAATTTATTGGTTAAATATTTTGTAGTAGTTCAGGTATTTCAACACTTATACAAAAGTGGGCACAACCTGTGACCCACAGGAGACAAGACAAAACACGTGACAAGAATTTATGTAAAAGCGCACAAGGCGGTCTGTACTATTATTCCGTATAACAGACCAAGATTCATTTTAAGCAACCCATTGTTAAAGGCATTTCTTTGATTTCATAGCAACATATGGTGCTTCTAAAGTCGACGACGTTTCGATGCAATTCAGAGATACATGCATCATCTTCAGGACAAAACCGTTAAGTCATGTTTGTCTTGAGATTATTTACATTGTTACATAGCCACTGGTGGAGCTGAGCAAAATAGCAGTATTACAGTCAAAGGGCCGCGGGACAATTACATTGCATTTAGGGTCGGCCAGCTCGGGTAAATTACCGGGAATCGGTAATGTTGGTTCCTAGGTCGGGAGCGCGGCGCTGCAGGGCTTCCACATGGAATATGTGAGGGGTCTTGCTCGATGGCAGGACGGATGGGGTTCTGGCAGAACGGATGGGGTTCTGGCAGAACCCCATCCGTCCTGCCATCGAGCAAGACCCCTCACATATTCCATGTGGAAGCCCTGCAGCGCCGCGCTCCCGACCTAGGAACCAACATTACCGATTCCCGGTAATTTACCCGAGCTGGCCGACCCTAAATGCAATGTAATTGTCCCGCGGCCCTTTGACTGTAATACTGCTATTTTGCTCAGCTCCACCAGTGGCTATGTAACAATGTAAATAATCTCAAGACAAACATGACTTAACGGTTTTGTCCTGAAGATGATGCATGTATCTCTGAATTGCATCGAAACGTCGTCGACTTTAGAAGCACCATATGTTGCTATGAAATCAAAGAAATGCCTTTAACAATGGGTTGCTTAAAATGAATCTTGGTCTGTTATACGGAATAATAGTACAGACCGCCTTGTGCGCTTTTACATAAATTCTTGTCACGTGTTTTGTCTTGTCTCCTGTGGGTCACAGGTTGTGCCCACTTTTGTATAAGTGTTGAAATACCTGAACTACTACAAAATATTTAACCAATAAATTCCTGTCCGGCTGGACAGAGGTTATATACTATCGAGTATATGTCTATCATTTACATGATCCTAAATAACTAGGGTCTTCTGTCTTGTATAATAGATTACTACCCAAAGACCCTAGTGCTACTCCTTTTGGGTTTTCCCTTGTCCTGTAAAAACCTGATCATGAAGGTGACCGTTCAAAAGGGTTGGCTGATCAGTGTCCTCCTCATCCATTTTAAATCTCCTAAGTGCCGGCTTCTCTCGACTCTTCTGCTACATCGGTCTGGAAAAATCGTTGGACCTCCCTCAGCACATTGTGTTTGACTCTTTCCATCTTCCCCCATTGTGAGTGTTTGTCTATGTATTTTAATTGAATGTAGTGCCATGTAGGACACAGCTCTTTCTGTTATTCTTGACAGGAAATTCTGATTTACCACCCATATTGAGGTTCAGAAGGTTCTGTGCTACAGTAATGGAGCAGATGTACCCACTTGTGCCCCCTATAAAGATCATTATATAAGGTCTGATCATTATGTTATGAGGCCTATACCTATTTTGTAGGTCATGCTTTTTGGTCAAAAGATTCTCTTACTTGTCTTCTAGTGTTAAGTGGGCACCCACTTCCCATGGTTCTCTGCGTGTTCATCCATGTTTTTCTCCAGGTCACCCGCCCTTTTCCCTAGAACTCCCACATTTTTTTTCAATTCCTGAAGACATTTTGAGGCCTGCTCTTAGTGTGCCCTCCTCTGCCTTGATATCTGTCAAGAAGTATGAGACAAAGTCCCTCAAGATAGTTGGATGGGAAGCAGACCCTCTCTGGTGAAGGTATGGCAAAGTTTGGCTGTGTGTTTCCTTTCCCTTTTGTCATGAACAATTACTTGATCAAGGCATTTCGACATCCCTGTCAGTCACTTTATGTATGTTCCTTTAATGTGAGTCTCTTTTCTGCTCAATGAGAATTTAAGAATTGTATATTCTTAATTCAAGACATGTTGCAGCTTTATTATGCTTTGTATTTGGCATGCTTGAACTCTTTTGGCAAATATAGGGCACTTCTATCAAGTGAGCCCTTTCAGCCTTGGGTCTCAACCACACCTTGTGAGAAGAATCAGAAGCTTGTCACTAGGATATTGGGACTCTGAAAAAATGGAATCTTTAGTGCCTCTGAGCATTCAATTTTTTTAAGTGGGCTGAAGTAGGGGTGTTTATGGAATAAGTGCCTTCATAATGCTTTTCAGGGTCATCAGTGAAGTAGTTGGCTGTGAAGTGTGATTCTTGGGCACAAACACTCCCCAGTTACACTGGTCACCTGCTCAATCTAGCTTTAGCTGGTGGCCTGGGTCATTTGGAGGTGGAACATCTTGTAGCCCCCCTAGCCTGCAACCCACTTTTCATTTCCACTGTCCGGTACCTGGATGCCACATTGTCTGTGAGTTAACATCCAGATCACCCTCCTTCCCTGTGTGAGTGAGACATCCAGTCACCACTGTTCTTCATCAAGTCTGGCTTCCAACCAGGCCTCACCCATCATCTCTGATCTTCCCCACATGTAGACGTCTCAGCACCCTGCCATCATGGGCCATTGGCAGTGCAATTTAACCCAAGCCTTTCGGGTATCCATAAAATGGGATGTCAGCAGATGCTTTCTTCAAGTCTCCAACTCAAGCTTGCTGTAGAGAAGAGAAGTGCTGCTCGAAGTGCTGCGTATCTTCCATAACCCCTCAGACCTTCAAAACCATGCACCATGTAAGCAATTGTAGGCAATCTAGAGAGACTCCAAGGGGGATTTCAGATTTCTAACCTAATAATGCTCCAGTTCTTTTAAGACACAGTTTCCACCAATGTCGCCCTATGATTAGTAACTTCATGAATGGATGGTCTCACTGGATTGCATCCAAGAAGACAACGCACAGAAAGATTGGCTATAGATATCAATCCAAATTCAAAGTTTCATTTGATTGCTCACCTACCCTCTAGCTAGCTACGCATTGAATCTGTGCAGCCTGGCGTTATAATTTAGAATTAGGTGAGCCGAACCCGCCCTTTGTCAGGAGCTGCTAGAGTTTATCACTCAACAAACTTCCCTTACTGGCATTCCAGGTCAGCAATGCTTTTATCTCCCTTAAAAGAACTTAGAGAAAATCTCTGTAATATTTGTGAAATAGTACAGCAGGCCATGAAGCACCACTATATTGCCCAACACTACCTTTCCCATAAAAGCATTTGAGTGCTGCTACCAGTAGATCACCAACCAGCTGAGACATGTGAGTGACCAAAAGACCTCACCAAATATCATATCCTCATCCATATGTGTAGCCAATTAATATCCCTATATATTTAAACTTGAACAGACCCCACTTCAGTGGTGAGCTGGGAACCATAATAAGTGCTATCAACTGTCAGTGTCCTTAATGGGAAACAACACAACCTATAAACCATGATAAAGCAAAAGTATCCAAGACCTCATTAACCTGGGGAAAGTCAGTCGCACCAACTCTGTCATCCAGCTTCCATCGATCCACCCTGAGGAGCCCCAAATCCATGATCACTGTGGCAATCTCGTTTACCAGGTCAGATCTGGTGCCTTACATAGCCGGAAGTATTCCGTAAAACTAATGTGGGACACTAATTACGACATTCAACCACCCGTTGTCCCAGCACCCAAAGACACATTTTTTTGGTATTTCACTCAGTTCAGTGTTACACTCCAAAGGTGAAGAATGATGGATTACAACCTTTCTTTTCGCTATAGTGAGGAACTATGTGTTGAAAGCCAGTCTAGGGGCTTCACAAGTGTACTTTGGCTCAGAAGATCAGACTATCACTGCTTTTACTGAGACACGCTCAGCCCTCAAACACTTGGCAGAGATGCACAAGGAAGGAAGAAACTGGCAATATCACCCATCTAGCCCGTTAAGTACAGCTGTCAAGAGTATATTCCGGGTACTTGTATTTCTTTTATCAGTCTCCATCTCACACTCCCAGAGGAAAAGGCAATGCACCAACACAGTTCCGTTAGTGAAGCACCACAACCAAAAAGAAGAGGGGTAACACAGGGTATCACTTTCAGTTCATTTTGCAAAGCTAATGTAGTAGATGCCCCCTACCCTAAGGATTCTCTGAAAATCCTATCTGTGGCTTCCAGGCCTTTCCCCAAGTATCCTCCTTTAACGCTACACCAAATAGCACATATGTGGGCTTATTATAGACCCTCCATACATAATTTCATATTGGCTGCCATTTGACTTAATCTGTTTTTTATCTTCTGTACTCTGTTGCTCCTCTGTCAAATCACTAGGAATATAACATTGCACTTTCTCAAACTGTATTACAATCAGCATCACAGGCCCCCCCTATTGAGTCTTTTTTTTAATAAAACCATAAATGAAGATTTGTTAAGTTGATCAGCAATTCACTTACTCTGCAGTGAATCTCAAACCCTCCAGCAGAGTTTGCACACTCCTCTTCATCCAAGCCTTAGTGATAATACAGCTGCAAATTATAGAAGAGGCAGACAGTCACTGTCTACCATTAGGGCATCTGTTGCAACCTCCTCCAGAGCCACCTTCAGGCACGAATTTAGAAAATAAACAGCATGGTGGTAAGTGCATAAACCTTCTCCCCCATTGCCCAGTAGAGCATATAGCCAATTGTCTAAGCTCCCCATTTCACACCACTGATTGTCTGAACTTTATAGAGCCTGAAATTTAACAAATAAAGAGAAATCTATCCACATTGCAAAAAGTTGTTTACAGAACAAATCCAGTTGACAGACCTGAGGTGTGAGAAGGTGTCCTGGTACATGATGTCCACTATTCTAGTGGGCACCTTGCACAAGTCCAAACGGCCCTTATTGATGGTAGGTTTTAAATTCAACCTTATAGAAAGATATCTAGTGGTAGCTGTGCAGAGCAGCCTTCAGGCTAAGACTTAGAGGCAAGTTAAGCTAGTTGTTTTACCAATTATAATCTCTTGAATGATCACATGAAAGCACACCACACAAGGTATACATCAAATATATATGTATTTACTTTATGAGGTCAGAGGTAAAAGTACAATACAAGGAACTTAATTAGCATTCGATAAGTTGCACAGTATATGTTATGCCCTACGGGCCTCACAAACCATATACTAAAATAGTGGTATAAGAACCACGTGAGAGTTAGAAAGCAGGCCTAGGGCCTGTAGAACCGCTGAGGCTACCTAGAATCACTAAAGGTTAGGATGCAGGAGGCCCACGGGGGGCGCGTGCAGTGTCTAAACACAGCCGCGGATCACCATTGACTTTCTATGGAGAACAAACAAGTTACAATCTTAAATATTAAGGGCACTTCTAGGTGAACTACGATGGAATTATAACACATACAATTATGGGGGACCCTAGGGCTAATTTAATGACCTGCTCTGGGTACATGCCCTACCGAACATTCACTACAACGAGGGTACCAGAGGGTCAAGAATCTTACCAAGGAATGTTTGGATAATGGTTGAGAGTTATTACCACTAGCCATACCACAACTTTTCTTTGTGAAATAGACAAGAGCCAAACTAGTGTTCAGTCTCTAACACCCATCAGTCACCACTCGGAACCGCCCTTCATCATTTGGGGTTCTGAGGACCAACACATCACCTGGTCTGATCTCTATCAGGAAGGGGCCTAGTAGATAATGAACGGTCCTTCCTGTAGGCAGGGTGGGGTCACCTTTTGTTAAAAGAATTTGATTGTATCAGAGTGATGTAACTGGCGGGGTAAATTGAAAAAGTGCAGTGCAAAGACAAATGTGATACCAAGGGGTTAGGATAAAGTGAGTAAAATTGGTTTAGGAAGCAAAGAATTAAATTTAATTGGATACAGCTTCCAATGCCAATATTAAAAATAGCCAAGACAGGGAAAATGTATAAACTGTTTAGTAGTGGAACGTGGTCGACATGTTTCAGCAAATAATGGCCAAGTGGCCTTGCTTTCTTCAGGACCTTGTCATAACGTCTAATGCTACTGCAAACAAAACCAAAGTGTAAAGAAATAGTGTTTTAAAAGTGAAACAACGTGGATACTGGTATGTAAGTCACCTGGACCTCCTAGGTGTACTGTTCCGTATCTTCTCACAAACTCAGTTGTTCACTAGAAGAAGTTAAAAAGAATAGCATGAGTACATCACGCACAACCTGTCTCCAAATATCCTTGTTCATATCATCATGAGTGAATTCCATCATTAATGATGCCTATAAAGAAACTGAGGCCAAATGCACTGTATACACTAGTGCCTCCCAGTGTTCATAGAACTTGAAGGTTTTCAAATTTCACGTGTTACATCTTAAGTGATTTGTAAGATGTAGAGACCTCACCCCACCTGGCTGCGGCTCAGGACATAGGTGAAGCACCGCTCTGTTGAGGTTAATAGATTCAAACATAATTCATCCACCGCAAGCGTGTTCACACACAGCATAGACATAGATATTGCTTAGGATCTCCGTTACAGATATTGGAGATCGCTCCCTTCCATTTAGTATAGTGGCATAATGATGGTAAACGTAAGTCTCATAGTGAAGATCTCATGATCCTCCTCGCTCTAATGGGCTAGCATAGTAAGAAGAGCGAAGATGTTGTAACTGTATCAGCTCTCCGAGGTATACTGCCTTAGCCCGTAAATATCAGTCTGATGTGCCCGAAGGCACCTATACTAATGTAGCGTAACAACGACAAGAAGAGTGAAATGATAAAAATTCTACAAACCCAACTTGTCACTGAAAAACGTGTGCCCAAGACAGCTACGCGCTAATGCCAAATCGCTGGAATGTAACCAAAAACCCTACCTCTCCGTCGGTACTCCAACGCAGCATCTGTGCCGTCTGGGGAGGTAACGCCGGTCTGTCGAGAATGGGTTTAAGTTACATTACCCTGGATAGGCTGGGACCGTCACATGGTACGCGGGCAAGCCTCGCCATAGGTTGTTTACAAGCCGGTAATGCATCGAGTGCTACGATTGGCTGAGCACTCGGTGGATTTGTCCAATTGCGCTCAGTCTACCCGTAGTCATGGTTACATTGGTAAACACGCAATAGTGTGATATTAGAAGGAACCCTGGTTGGAGTTGCACTGCCCTGGACACATCACAAAGTACGTGGCAAAAACACCACCACAGGTCATATATAAACCGGCAAAACATAGAGCGCCATGTCTAAATAGGTACTCGATGGATTGTCCAATAAAACCCCGGTTACTTCTTACCATAGTTGTGTATGATGCTGAAAAAGGCCCGACTCGACCACAGGGCAATGCGGGGCACTTGATTGCTGTAAAAGATGGCAGTAAAACAACCCTAGTTTGTCAGATTAAAGCGATCATAACCCCCATCAAGGGTAGTACTCCCTATTAAGTGACACTGTATTAAAGGTGCAGAGTGTGTTATCCCTACAAAGTGACACTGTCTTAAGGGTGCAGAGTGTGATATCCCTGCAAGAGGGTTGCAGTTAATTGGAATAGTCCCATTGATCAGCAATATCATATTGGTCATCAAAATAATCAAATGGTCAAGTCCAGATTTTACAGAGAGGACCAGGGTATGTCATCATTAAGCCCTCTATGGTCAGTGCCAAGTTTCAGAACCCATTTCTGTTCCTTCACTAACAAAAAATGTCCCACATTCGTCACGTGTGATGGAATGAACGGTTTCTCTAGAACCGTCCAATGAAACGAAGTGGGTGAGTGGTTTAAGGTAATGAAGTGGGTGGTGAGTTTAGTAGCCTGCCGTTTGCAGTTAATGGTACTGCTGTGTTCAGACAGCCTCACCTTGATCTTACGAGTTGTCATCCCCACGTATCTGAGTCCGCAGGGGCAGGTGATCAAATAAAACAGTTTGTCGCTATTGCAGTTGGTGAATTTTGTTTGTCTCCAGGGCCTGGAAGTGCCGATATCTATTTCAGTAGTTTTAGATGTCTGTGCACATGATTGACAAGTACCACATGGATGGTAGCCGGACACTGGAGGCAAGTCCCACAAGGTGCCCACTGGTCTGGGTGCTTCCTCTTGTGGTCTGGTATGGACCATTCTATCCCGGAGGTTGGGTCCTCTCTTGAAAGCAAACAGCGGCTGTTGGATAGAGTGGGGTCCCGAGTTCAAAATAGACCAACGTCTCTTCACAGCTTTCTTGATGTTGTTAGATAATGTACCAAAAGTGTGTACAAACGTGAGCCTTTCCAAGGGTTCCTTTGGAGTTGAAGGTTCCAATAGTGCTGCTCGGTTATTGTTACTCGCCCGTTTCATAGCACGGCGTACCAGGCGGGGGGAATATTTCCTCTCCACAAGCTGAATCTTGAGAGCGGCTGAATGTGTTTCAAAAGCCAGGCCAGTAGAGCAGTTTCTTTGTACCCATAAAAATTGCCCAAAGGGCAAGTTATCCCGTAACGACTTTGGATGATGGCTGTCGTACATCAGGAGGGAATTTCTAGACATGGGCTTCCCATACAGTTCTGACTGCAACCCATCAGTGGTAGCCTTGATCAAAAGGTCGAGGAAAGCCAAACTGTCTCCGCCAATCTCTATGGTGAAACACAAAAAAGCATTTCTGCTGTTCAACCATCCAAGAAAATCCCGGCAACTAGATTTTGAACCTCGCCACACTACCAATATATTGTCGATATATCGCTTCCAGATTTTTATCTGGTCGAAGTATGGATTGGACTCATTCAGGATTAAGCATGGGCGAATTTTGCGAATCTCGCGTTCGCGAATTTTGCGGATTTGCGAACTCGCAATCCGCAAAATCCGTGAATTCTCGCGAATTTGCGGATTTTTTTTGTGTGTGTTCGCGCGGGTTTCTGCCAGTTCGCGAGGGTTTTGTACAATTTCGCAAACGCGAACTTACCTGTCGGGTCGCAAGTTTTGCGAACTTGTTGTTTCTATGTGTTCAGCCTGTTTGGGACACTCTTCTTCATCACTGCCACTCTCTGTCACCACTGCCACTCTCTGACTACTCATGCCACCCTCTGGCCCACCCATGCCACCCTCTGTTTCATCACAGCACCCTCTGGTTGTCCAGTGTACATTATTGTGGCAAAGCAAAGCACACCTTCCCTGCCTCAAGTGACCTGAATTAATTTGGGGCTGATTAATGTGTCACAGAATATTTTTTTAGCTGGCACCTGCTTCCTTAGTGCTTCCTGATTAGTGATCTTTTGCACTTGCTAAGTGCTTTCATTGTTGCAAAATTAGTTACAACACCTGCCCTGCCCCAACTGACAATAATGAATTAGGGGCTGATTAATGTGTCACTGGATTTGAACTTCCAGCCTGGCTCCTGCTTGTCTCCCTTAGCTGTAATTCAGGACCTTTGTGGCATATGTGTAACTATTCTGAGGGTCAGAGCAGGGTCACATAATAGTTGCAAGTAGGCAACTGAACTCTGGAGGGGCCCCTCAGGAAGCACTACAGGAAATGGCTACTAATGATGAGCTTGAACTTTTGAACCTGGTAAGTAGTTTCAGTTTTGCTAAGATCGTATTTCTGCAATTTAGCGCTTATTACCGGGGCGCGAAGTTGAACTGGGAAGCCGCGAACTCACGCGAACAGTGCGAGCAAGCCATAAAATCCGCTGCTCGCGGATTTGCGGATTTTGCGGGAAATTCGCGAATCTCGCGGATTGCGAATTTACCGAAAATCCGCAAAATCCGCGAGCGGAACGGATTTTCCGCCCATGCTTATTCAGGATGTGTTGTTGCTCGAAGGAATGCACATAAAGGTTTGCCAGGCTGGGAGCATAAACGCTCCCCATGCTGGTGCCTGACACCTGTAAGTATGTGTTTCCCTCGAACTTGAAGAAATTTTTCTTCATAGCCAAGGTGGCACAGGCCATAATAAAATGAACCGGAGTGATGGTGTCCATCTCATTGGTATCAAGCAAGGAGTGGATGACTTCCAGGGTTTCATCCTGAGGTATGGAGGTATATAAGGCCTCAAGGAAACAATGGGGGGAGAAGGAGGATATAGCAGAGCTAGGTCGGCCTCCAATTTGTGTCAGAAAGAACAGGAGCCCATTATAGTGGGTCCAGGGACCTAGTCCGTGTGTGTGGTGTACTGCGTCAATCTATCAGTATCTACCATAAGAAAGAAAAATTTCTTTCTAGAGTCCCCTCACTCACCGGGGTTGCCCCACGGTGACATGCTTCATCATTGGGGCCATCCCAGTTCTCTACGAAGAGGGGCGTGCTGCGACTAGCGACTACGCAGGAGCACTATTTTGTGAAAAAGGCTATGTGTGGTGCAAAAGTGTGGTGTGGTGGAGTGGTTTGTGAATTAAAATTACCGTGCTAGTGGGCCTAACAATTTATTCTGCTCCTAGCTAGGTAGGTGTTAAAAATGGGGTAACACTGTTGTCTAACCTTTAGTTGGGCTAGATCAGTGTCTGAAGGTCAACATGTTTCAAGCTCCCCAAGCTTTTCATCAGGACCATACAGGGTCCAGCCCTGTATATGCCACTCCTATATTTAAATAAATACAGTTGGTTAAATTAATGCGCTGTTAATTATAAACATGCGTTTGATACATACGAAATTCGTATATCATTGTGGTATCTGCAAAAGAGAATGACACTGATTAGTGGCAAACTACCCCCTCACTCAGTGGGGGGATCACACATGCAATCTCACATTTGACTATGGCGTGAGTGGGCCTTATACACCATATTGGTGCGTGCAGGCTCTCAGATCCAGTGCAAAACTGTAAAAAAAGGTGAAAAAAACGTGGTTGTTGTGAATTCACACAAGTAAATAACACAGGACTTGATCTGACTATAGACAAGACACACAACGTATATACACATATAGTTTCATCATGGCTGGAAGTATATTTACATTTGATAGTGCTCAATTGCACTTCATGGTCTCAGGCGAGGGCGGAATCACCTCGTGGAAACATTGCTGTAAGGGTTTTAAAAGAATAGTTAAAGTAGCGTTTCTTTGGGAAGGGGCGTTTCCTAGTTAGCCCTGTTTAAACCTTAAAAATCAAACAGTAAGTTCATCGTTTTCCATTTCGTTGTGCTCTACTTACTTCCTTATCAGCGAAACCGCACGGGATTACCTACTTGATCCTCACCCGACCGCATACTGACGGTGAGTGGGCTGATCGGAGTAAATATTGTTCTTCCGGGTTTGACGTTCTGAACGCTAGAACGTGCGACGTGTAGCGGCCATGTTGGGAGAGTATTCTTATGACTAAACGAGTCTGTGTCTAGACTAGTTTATATTTGTTGTTTCTCGTCAGAAAAATGTTAATGCCAAGTTTTATCTTAATTAGGTCACTTTGTTGTAATTGTGTTCTCATATTTAAAAACCTGAATTCGGAAAATATTCAGAATTATATTTTGTGGGTGGTTTGGATCATAGTTATTTCTCCGTTTGTTTAAAGAACGAGACGGTGTGAACGATTTCCGTCCATGATTTGAGGAAAGATGGTTTAACTTGGAATGGGATTGTTTGTACGCATATTCCATTTCTACCAATAGAGTTTTAAGAGTTGTTGGTGAACTCATCAATGGTGTCCTAAAAGGGTCTTATTAGGTGCTTGCAGTATTTCGATATAATTTCTAGTCCCTGAAAGCGCCCCATGGAATATCATCATTCAGCCCATTGGTATCTGTATGTAACTTGAACACCCATCTCTGTTCTCTTTCATGTAGAATACGGTCCAGATTGTCTTTGTTTTTCACTGTTTCTAACACAACCCATGTCAGATCATTCGGGGTGTGGTTGTGTTCAATGAAATGGTTTGTCATTCTGGTTGTGGCTCGTTTACATCGGATGTTGCTCCTGTGTTCCACTATGCGGGTGCTGACCTTTCTCGTGGTCATACCTACATAATGTACATTGCAGGTGCATGTTATCAGGTATACCACTCCACAGGTGTTACCGTTGGAAAAACCTCTTAGTTCCCACTTTGTGTTGTTGTTAAAAAAGACTGTTTTTGTAACTGAGGTTAAATGGCAGACACTGCAATTGTTGCAAGGAAAATGTCCACTAGGTAGTGGTTGGGATCTCACTGAGGGGTTTGTAATTGGAGGCCGAGTGTGGACTAGAAAGTCTTTCAGATTCTTTCCTCGCCGGTGGCTGAACATTGGAGTTGGTATTGATAGTCCACCACTGTTGACCACGGGCCAATGTTTTTTTATTATTTTGGCCACTGTGTCTGATACCTGGTTAAAGGTGGTGATGCAGATAGGTCTGATGTTTCCTGATTCTGACTTTTCTTTTGGTTCTAGCAGGGCATCTCTGTTATTGTTTCCTGCCCGCGTTTTTGCTTCTTTTATCAATTTCTTTGGATAGTTCCTGCATCTCAGTTTTTTACTTAGATCTTCAGCTTGGATCATGTAGTCCCTTTTCTGACTGCAATTCCTACGAAGTTGCAGGAATTGACCAAATGGGAGGTTTTGTTTGAGGTGGCGAGGGTGAAAACTGTCATACATTAGTAGACAGTTCCGAGCTGTCTCCTTGAAATGTGTTGTTGTAATGAGTTTGTTTGATTCAACATTTATGTTCAGGTCTAGGAACACCAGGTTGGTTCTACTCATAGAACTCGTAAAGTTTAGAAAAGGGTCTTGCGTATTTAGCCATGTGAGGAAAGAGTTGGCCTCATCTTCTGTGCCTTGCCAGATTAAGAAAACGTCGTCTATGTAGCGTTTCCATTCCAAAATGTGGTGTTTGTAAGGATTTGTCTCATTAAGGATTTTGGTTTTTTCCAATTGGTGAACATATAGACCCGCTATGCTCGGCGCAAAAGTGCTGCCCATGCTAGTCTCATGTTGTTGTTTGTATAGCGTGGACTCAAAGCGGAAAAAGTTCTCAGTGAGAGCTAGTTGGCAACATTCCATTACTACATGACGTGGGGTATGGTATTCCCAATCACTCTCAAACAATACCTCTTCCAATATCTGTAAGGTCTCTCTGTGAGGTAAACTCGTATAGAGACTCTCCACATCCAGGCTGATAAGGATGCTGGATGTGGGGTCAAAATCCAAATCTTTCAGGAGACAGAGTACGTCCTTGGTGTCTTTTAGGTACGTCTCTGTCTTCTGTACCAGAGGTCTTAAAAAGGCATCAGCAAATTGTGATAGAGGTTCTAGAATTGAACCTATCCCCAAGACTATGGGCCTTCCCGGTGGGTTCTCAAGTCTCTTATGAATTTTGGGGATGGTGTAAAAGTAAGGTGTTATTGGTTTTTTGTTGGTTAGAAAATCTGCCTCTTTTCTACTGAGCCAATCATTGGTCAGGCATTCCTCAGTCAGATAGGCAATCGAAACTCTTAGTTGTTCAGTGGGATCCTCATTTAGTATGATGTAATTTCTGGTGTCTCCCAGAAGGCGAAGGCATTCCCTTCTGTAATTTGAGGTGTCTTGTAATACTATTGCACCGCCTTTGTCGGCCGGTTTGATAGTAATCTGATTGTTTTTAGATAACTCTTGTATGGCAGCAAACTCTGCCTTGCTGGTATTGTGAAAGACTTTCACTGTTCGTGGATCTAGTTCTTGTACCTCTTTCATTACAGCTTTCTCGAAAGCTAATATTTCAACAGGTAAGTTTTGGGCTGGTGGAACAAAGCTCGATTTTTTGTGTAAACCTGTGTCACTTTTCGGTTGTTCCTCAGTATTCTTGTCTTTGAAGAATACTTGGAGTTTGATTTTTCTGAGGAATTCTTTCAGTTCACAACAGAGCTTGAATTTGTCAGTGATAGGAGTAGGTACGAAACCTAGACCTTTGTTCAGAATTTTTACTTGTATATCTGTTAAAGTCAAGGAGGATAAATTGACCACTAGACTGGGTTGCTGCTCGTGGTCGGTTCCGGTGGGCCCTTGCTCCGTGTGTGGCGCCCTGTTGTTACCACTGGTTCTGCCCACTGTACACCCTGGTTGGGTTTGTTTCTTGCTCTTTGGGTTGGGCGGCCTCTCCCTAAAAAAGGTTTTCCCTGGATGTTCTGATTACCTTGATTATTACCCCAGTTTTGGTAATTGGGTTGATGGTACATTGGAGGACCGTAGAAGAAAGGTGGTGGCGGTCGACCATAACCATAATGATCCTGATACATGGGCCACATTGGTGCTGGGTTTCCTCTTGGGTTTCTCATGTTTCCCTTTCCTCGTCTCGGTCTTCTGTTGGGGGTGGTATTAAAATTTCCTGTTCCCCCTGAGCTATCAGATCCTGTGTCTGAGCCATCGCTGTCAGTGTTGTAGCCAGGATTTCTACTATTGGTTCTGTAATCCTCTCTCACATACGGATATACTTTCTCATGTGAGAATGTTTTCTTATCTTTAGACAGTTTTATTTATTTGGAGTCCTTGAGAGTTATTTCGAAATCAGCCATGCTTTTGTTGAGCTCATCCAGTCTTTTTTTCAGTTCTGTTGGGGTTTGAAAAGATTTCAGCCGAATCTCCATGGATTGGATTTCTTCTTTTAACGAGTCTACTAGTCTCGTCGCTGTTTTAATGATCAAGACCAGCCAGTCCCTGGTGCAGTGCCATGATATTTGTGACCAATCTTGTTTGAACTGCTTGTCATGTTGAAATATGAAAGGTTCATTTCTCACTATCAGGCCCCTTGGAGCAGCGTTGGCTTGTAGGTATTCTGCCATCATGATGCCATGTATTAGTGTCTTAATTTGCGTTCTTTTTAGCTCTGTGAGTTCATCCCAACATTGGCTTGCGTCGCTGTTCTCCGCGTTTGGTGCCCCGGCATGGGACAGCATTGAGGCAATGGCCCTGTCTACTTCGTCTTCAGAGAAAGACAGACCTGTGTTTTGTGCCATGTTAACTAAGTGTTGTTTATGTGTGTGTTCTCGTCTGGTCACTGGGTCTCTTGGAATTAGACCCTCAAGTGACTGTTCTTACAAAATAACAAGAGAAAACCTCCCGGACGGAGAACGGTGAAATAACTATGATCCAAACCACCCACAAAATATAATTCTGAATATTTTCCGAATTCAGGTTTTTAAATATGAGAACACAATTACAACAAAGTGACCTAATTAAGATAAAACTTGGCATTAACATTTTTCTGACGAGAAACGACAAATATAAACTAGTCTAGACACAGACTTGTTTAGTCATAAGAATACTTTCCCAACATGGCCGCTACACGTCGCACGTTCTAGCGTTCGGAACGTCAAACCCGGAAGAACAATATTTACTCCGATCAGCCCACTCACCGTCAGTATGCGGTCGGGTGAGGATCAAGTAGGTAATCCCGTGCGGTTTCGCTGATAAGGAAGTAAGTAGAGCACAACGAAATGGAAAACGATGAACTTACTATTTGATTTTTAAGGTTTAAACAGGGCTAACTAGGAAACGCCCCTTCCCGAAGAAACGCTACTTTAACTATTCTTTTAAAACCCTTACAGCAATGTTTCCACCAGGTGATTCCGCCCTCGCCTGAGACCATGAAGTGCAATTGAGCACTATCAAATGTAAATATACTTCCAGCCATGATGAAACTATATGTGTATATACGTTGTGTGTCTTGTCTATAGTCAGATCAAGTCCTGTGTTATTTACTTGTGTGAATTCACAACAACCACGTTTTTTTCACCTTTTTTTACAGTTTTGCACTGGATCTGAGAGCCTGCACGCACCAATATGGTGTATAAGGCCCACTCACGCCATAGTCAAATGTGAGATTGCATGTGTGATCCCCCCACTGAGTGAGGGGGTAGTTTGCCACTAATCAGTGTCATTCTCTTTTGCAGATACCACAATGATATACGAATTTCGTATGTATCAAACGCATGTTTATAATTAACAGCGCATTAATTTAACCAACTGTATTTATTTAAATATAGGAGTGGCATATACAGGGCTGGACCCTGTATGGTCCTGATGAAAAGCTTGGGGAGCTTGAAACATGTTGACCTTCAGACACTGATCTAGCCCAACTAAAGGTTAGACAACAGTGTTACCCCATTTTTAACACCTACCTAGCTAGGAGCAGAATAAATTGTTAGGCCCACTAGCACGGTAATTTTAATTCACAAACCACTCCACCACACCACACTTTTGCACCACACATAGCCTTTTTCACAAAATAGTGCTCCTGCGTAGTCGCTAGTCGCAGCACGCCCCTTTTCGTAGAGAACTGGGATGGCCCCAATGATGAAGCATGTCACCGTGGGGCAACCCCGGTGAGTGAGGGGACTCTAGAAAGAAATTTTTCTTTCTTATGGTAGATACTGATAGATTGACGCAGTACACCACACACACGGACTAGGTCCCTGGACCCACTATAATGGGCTCCTGTTCTTTCTGGTATATAAGGCCTCCACATCAAATGAGACCAAAAGGTCGGTTGTAGCATAAAAGTCCAGGTTGGGCAGTAGACGTAGGACGCCGGTAGTGTCTTTCAGGTATGTTGGCATCATTTGGACCATTGGGCGTAAGAAGTGGTCTACAAATGTCGACAATGGTTCTAAAATCGAACCGATGCCCGAAATGATTGGTCTACCAGGTGGCGGGCGTTGTTCCTTGTGCACCTTCGGTAGATATAGTCGGGCCTTTTTCAGCATCGTACACAACTATGGTAAGAAGTAACCGGGGTTTTATTGGACAATCCATCGAGTACCTATTTAGACATGGCGCTCTATGTTTTGCCGGTTTATATATGACCTGTGGCGGTGTTTTTGCCACGTACTTTGTGATGTGTCCAGGGCAGTGCAACTCCAACCAGGGTTTCTTCTAATATCACGCTATTGCGTGTTTTCCAATGTAACCATGACTACGGGTAGACTGAGCGCAATTGGACAAATCCACCGAGTGCTCAGCTAATCGTAGCACTCGATGCCTTACCGGCTTGTAAACAACCTATGGCGAGGCTTGCCCGCGTACCATGTGACGGTCCCAGCCTATCCAGGGTAATGTAACTTAAACCCATTCTCGACAGACCGGCGTTACCTCCCCAGACGGCACAGATGCCGCGTTGGAGTACCGACGGAGAGGTAGGGTTTTTGGTTACATTCCAGCGATTTGGCATTAGCGCGTAGCTGTCTTGGGCACACGTTTTTCAGTGACAAGTTGGGTTTGTAAAATTTTGATCATTTCACTCTTCTTGTCGTTGTTACGCTACATTAGTATAGGTGCCTTCGGGCACATCAGACTGATATTTACGGGCTAAGGCAGTATACCTCGGAGAGCTGATACAGTTACAACAACTTCGCTCTTCTTACTATGCTAGCCCATTAGAGCGAGGAGGATCATGAGATCTTCACTATGAGACTTACGTTTACCATCATTATGCCACTATACTAAATGGAATGGAGCGATCTCCAATATCTGTAACGGAGATCCTAAGCAATATCTATGTCTATGCTGTGTGTGAACACGCTTGCGGTGGATGACTTACGTTTGAATCTATTCACCTCAACAGAGCGGTGCTTCACCTATGTCCTGAGCCGCAGCCAGGTGGGGTGAGGTCTCTACATCTTACAAATCAGGTAAGATGTAACACGTGAAATTTGAAAACCTTCAAGTTCTATGAACACTGGGAGGCACTAGTGTATACAGTGCATTTGGCCTCAGTTTCTTTATAGGCATCATTAATGATGGAATTCACTCATGATGATATGAACAAGGATGTTTGGAGACAGGTTGTGCGTGATGTACTCATGCTATTCTTTTTAACTTCTTCTAGTGAACAACTGAGTTTGTGAGAAGATACGGAACAGTAGACCTAGGAGGTCCAGGTGACTTACATACCAGTATCCACGTTGTTTCACTTTTAAAACACTATTTCTTTACACTTTGGTTTTGTTTGCAGTAGCATTAGCCGTTATGACAAGGTCCTGAAGAAAGCAAGGCCACTTGGCCATTATTTGCTGAAACATGTCGACCACTTTCCACTACTAGACAGTTTATACATTTTCCCTGTCTTGGCTATTTTTAATATTGGCATTGGAAGCTGTATCCAATTAAATTTAATTCTTTGCTTCCTAAACCAATTTTACTCACTTTATCCTAACCCCTTGGTATCACATTTTTCTTTGCACTGCACTTTTTCAATTTACCCCGCCAGTTACATCACTCTGATACAATCAGATTCTTGTAACAAAAGGTGACCCCACCCTGCCTACAGGAAGGACCGTTCATTATCTACTAGGCCCCTTCCTGATAGAGATCAGACCAGGTGATGTGTTGGTCCTCAGAACCCCAAATGATGAAGGGCGGTTCCGAGTGGTGACTGATGGGTGTTAGAGACTGAACACTAGTTTGGCTATTGTCTATTTCACAAAGAAAAGTTGTGGTATGGCTAGTGGTAATAACTCTCAACCATTATCCAAACATTCCTTGGTAAGATTCTTGACCCTCTGGTACCCTCGTTGTAGTGAACTACGATGGAACCCTTTTAGACTAGGACACTTAGAGAGTCAAGACCCAAAGGAGCACCGAAGTACTTGTGTTACCTCACCCAGGGAAGCCGGGTGCATAGGTGTCTTTTGGTGTCGGGTTTCGCCGTTGATTCCAATGGAGAGTTGCGATGAAATGCTGCAGGCAACCAGAGGAAAACTGTCTGGGTGGATCCAAGGGTGGATCAGAGATTTGAAGAACCTGAAAGCAGAGGAGACAGAGTCTGGGTCACTAGCCAGTGACCAGGATGGCAAGGAGAAGATGCCACCTGATGTTGGGTGCTTTTATGTGAAAGAGGTGAAGCTTGTCTCTTCAACCACAGGAACCAGGGGGCGTCGACGACAACCAGGAGCTGGATTCAAGCTGTCCCATAAAGGATCTAGTTGACTGCGGTGTCGGAATCTGGATTGGACCCAAAAAGCCTTAGCAACGGCAATCCGCGCAAGATGTCAAGAGTGGCTTCGGTGCAGACCAGCAAGGTCTGAGGGGCTCCTCCTTTGGAGAGGAGTGGGAGAAAGTCTGGAGCAACAAGGAAAGCTCAAGAAATCAAAGAGGGCCCTTCGTGGAGGCTTGCTAGCCAACGGACTAGGAACCGCGAAGGGGCCTTGAGCGGAAATGCACAAAGCGGGCCCACAGGACACTAGCGGAGTATAAGCCTCTGAGCTTCGATGCAAAAGGTGCTCGGGCAGGGGTTTCAAATATCCCAATGCACAACTGAGGAATACCTCGGGAAGTAGGTGCAGTTGCAAAGATGCAGGCTGTCCAGGAGTTCGGGTCCCACGTCTCTCGTGTCTGCTACGGGTCTCAGCTTTGCTGGGAGCGCTGGTCTGCGTCAGAGATGTCTGGAAGTCCATGTCCTGTGTCTCAGATTCTTCGGTATCCGGCGGGAGCCTTGAAAATGCAGACTGGCAAAGATGCTGTTGGTGCCTGTTTGGACAGGGTGGTCACTCCTTGACCGCAAGGGAGGTTTCTTCCGTCTTCTAGTCGAAATAGAATGTCGAAGGTCCAGGAATTATGTCTCAGAGTTTTTTCCAGGGTAATCTAAAGTCCTAGGGACTGGGGTTCTATACTTATAGTAAGTTTAGGGGTTGACTAACTCTAAGGTCCCTCCTATGGGTGGACCTGGGGAGGGGGTGGTTACACCCCTTCCCCTTTGTCCAGTTTCGTGCCAGATCTGGGACTGAGTGCCCCTGCAACCGGTTTGACCTGAGAAATGCATGGAGCACCTTGTGTGCCCCAGGCAGTGCCTGAAAAGCATTCATTAAATGCAACCCACCCTGCCCCAATACACTAAAGCCTGTCTGGGGAAGTGCTAGCACCTCCCTGGACAGGAAACCTATTGTCCAGGCCTCCCCTGATCTGCTGAGCCTCTAACCCTCCATGCCCCATTATACACTAAGGACTTATAGGTAAAGTGTCCCTCTTGACCCTATTATCTACTAGGGACACATAGGGTCTGTCATTGCCAATTTTAGGTGTACCCTATTACATGTACCTTCTTAAACATAGCTCTGGGCCTGGCCCTGGTTAGCAGAGCCCAGGTTACAGCCAGAGTCAGTTACCACTGGTAACTTTCAGCAAAAAATGTGGGTGAACAGGGCAAAGGATGACTTTCTAACTTGCCCCCCTCCAAACGAAAGGTGATGGTTAACTAACCTGCACCCTGGTAGACCTCATCAGCTAAGTGGAAAATCTTTAAAAACCATCCTCCTTGGCATGGGCATCCCTAGGTCTGTGTTCCACTGTGAAGTCCATCCCCTGTAAAAAAAATTGACCGCCTCAATAGCTTGGGATTCTCCCCTAGCATCTGCCTGAGCCACCTGAAAGGTCTGTGGTCAGTTTGAACACTAAAGCGAGTACCAAACAGGTATGTTCTCACCTTTTTCAGGATGTAAACCTCAGCAAAAACCTCCCTCTCAATGGCACTCTAACTTTGTTCTCTGGGAAGAACTCACCTGCTCATAAAGGCAACTGGCTGATAAAGGCCCTACCAGTTTACTTGTACCAACCCTGCCCCAAACTCTTGTTCTGATGCATGTGTCTAAACCACAAATTCCTTTGTGTAACGAGTAACACTAGTGCTGAACACATAATGCGTTAATAAGACTTTGGGGTGTGGCAGTGGGCCATCACGCAAGCGCCAAGCTGCCACACCACTAAAGCCATTTTGAGAATGTCCACTGGATGTCGACTCGAATCCAGGCCGGGCATTCTTGCGGTGTCTGGCCCGCAGCGGTGAAGTACTAATGGTAATACGTGAGCCTTGGCAAGGTCCTGCTATGGGAATAACATTGCACGTTCCTGCAGGGCATGGACTGTGAAGCTTAAGAGTAAGTTCCATCAGGGAACCCACAATGGTCACATAGTTCTGAACAAATCTTCTATAGTACACATTCGGACCAAAGAATGCCACGACCTGCTTATGGGTAGTAGGACCTGTCCAGTCCAAAATGTTTGGATTTTGGCCTGAAGAGGTTGTACTTGGCCCCACCTACCAGGTTGACCAGGTATACCAAATAACTTTGCTCTATTTGGCAATTGCTGGCCTTAATAGCCAGACATTCCTGCTGCATGGCCTGAAGCAATTCCCTCAGGTGGTTTAAGCGATCCTCCCAGGTGGAACTATACACAGCTATTTCATCAAGATAATCTTCACTTAACTGCTCCAACCCAGACAGGATCCTGTTCACCAACCTTTTAAAGATGGCTGTGGCATTCTATAAGCTAAGGGGCATTGCTTTGTATTGTATTGTATTGTATTGTATTGGTAATCTTTTATAGCGCGTGTCTGTCACCCAACGGGTATCCTGGCGCTTTGACTGAAAAGATCCTGCTGCTAATGCCCCTCTGGTTTGGAGAATACTTACCTCTCCTTTGCTCCTTCAGTGAGGGCAACCTGCCAGTAGCCTGAAGTCAAATCAAATGTACTCAGATACTTATCAGCACCTAACCTATCAATTAGCTTATCAGCTCTAGGTATAGGGTGAGCATCAGTCTTAGTGAATGCATTTAGTCCTTCTTTCCCCTGACGGTTAGGTTTCGGCACCAGCACCACTGGGCTGGCCAATGGGCTATCAGAGGGCTCAATCACTCCAACTCCAGCATCTTAGCCACATCAGCCTTGCTTCTGGCTTTCACCTGGTCAGACAACCTGTACAGTCTATTTTTGACAGGTGGGCTGCCACCAGGGTCAATGTGGTGCACACACCAATCAGTGATACCTGGGGTCAAAGACAATAGACCAGCAAACTGCGTCAGCACCTACTTGCAGTCTCTGTGCTGCTGGCCTGTCAATTTGGGGAAGAGTATAACTCCCTCCACTGACCCATCTTGCACATTGTTGGAGAGGAGGCCGAGCACTATTTCAGTCTCTTACTCTTTTCCCTCTCATTTGACCAGTAACATGGTCATGTCTGCCCTGGCATGGTAGAGCTTCAACCTATTGACATGCAGGACCCAATGAGGGTTCCTGGTGGTAGTAAGGTTGACCAGGTAGACAACCTCACCCATCTTTGTCTTAATTAGATAGGGTGCAGTCCTCTTGCCATGGAGGGCCCTAGGGGCTTCAGGCTCCAACACCCACACCAATTGTCCTGGAGTATACCCAAGCATTGCAGCCTTTTGATTATGTCGGTGCTATATGAGCTCCTGGCTGGCCTCAAGTTACCTGCCTGCCTTGTACATGTACTCTTACATGCGAGATCTCGGGCCTAGCAAATAGTCAAGCACATTGTCACAGGTCACAGGCCAGGTCGCTCCCCCACACTGCCAGCACCACCCTTGCTGCCCCCCTGCTGCCTCTACTTTCCCACCGTTTTTCCCCTGCCTCCCGCTCCCGCCGCTGCCTCCCCTACGGCCCGGCCCCGCACCTGTTTAGACCCTGCTCCCCCTCCCACCTGCTCCTCCCTCCCTCGCCCCTTCTTAAGGGAGGGCGCTGCGCACTAAGGAAGCGACCCTGGTCACAGGCCAGGTCACTCCCCCACCGCGCCAGCACCACCCTTGCTGCCTCTACTTTCCCGCTGTTTATCCCCCGCCTCCCGCTCCCACCGCTGCCTCCCCTGCGGCCCCGCCCCCCGTGCCTGATTAGACCTCTGCTCCCCCTCCCACCTGCTCCTCCCTCCCTCGCCCCTTCTTAATGGAGGCCACTGCGCTGCCTCGCCGCTTGCGCGCCGAAGACGCGCCAAAGGCAAGCCCGTCTGCGCCCGTCCGCATCTGGACCGCAACCAGCGCCAGAACCCATGGCCCCCGCCAAAGCCATGCTGCCCGACTGAGATACGACTCCGCAGCCCTCAACGCACTCAACACTGGACGACCACCCGCCTGCTACCAAGCCACCCCGAAGCGCACCCATGGACCCTTCACCTGCCAAGCCTGCAAATTCACCTGCCTCCGTACCTGCACCCCACCCACCAAGCACAGCAACAACAACAACCACCTCAAGTGCATCCTGCTCAACACCCGCTCCATCCACAAACACGCCATCGAACTCTGGGAACTCCTCGACACAACAGCTCCAGACATCGCCTTCCTCACGGAAACCTGAATGAACACCTCCTCAGCCCCCGACATCGCCATAGCCATCCCGGACCGCTACAAAATCACCCGGAAGGACCGCATCAACAAAACCGGTGGAGTCGTCGCCATCATCTACAGGAACACCATCAGCGTCACGACCAATGCCGAAGACACACTCCCCACCACTGAACACCTACACTTCCAGATCCACACCGCCCCCCAGACCACCCTCAGACGAACCCTCATCTACCAACCCCCGGGCCCATGAACACAATTCAGCGAGACCATCGCCGACTTCATCAGCCTGCACGCCCTAGCCTCTCCAGAGTACATCCTCCTAGGGGACCTGAACATCCACCTGGAGAAAAACAACGACAGCAACACCACCACCCTGCTCGACAACCTCGGACTCAAGCAACTGGTGGACCCGCCCACCCACCTCGCCGGCCACACACTCGACCCCATCTTTTCCTCCAGCAACCACGTCTCCTTCCGCCACTCCTCCGGACTACACTGGACCGACCACAGCTGCATCCACTTCACCTTCAAAAAGACCACCTCCCACCACCAGACACCCAGATCCCCCGCAGATGCTGGAGCAAAGTCACCACCGACCAACTGACCGCATCGTTGAGCCAGAACCCACCTGCCGACACCCCTGACACCAACGACGCAGCGCACAACCTCGCACAGTGGATCACCAACTGCGCCGACGACCGCGCCCCTCTGAAGAAACCCCCATGCAAGACTAGCAACAGAAAAACCACATGCTTCACAGACGCCCTCAAAATCGCAAAGAAATCGTGCAGAACCCTCAAAAAAGCCTGGCACCACAAGCGGACACTAGAAAACATGACAGCCCTCAAGAGCGCCACTCGCGAATACCACCAGATGATCCACACCACCAAAAGGACATCATTCAAAGAGCGGATGGACAACAACACCCACAACAGCAAGGAACTCTTCAGCATCGGCAAAGAGCTCTCCAATCCCAGCGCCAGCAGCAACGACATCTCACCGTCACAAGACCTCTGCAACTCCCTCGCCACATTCTTCCACCGCAAGATCACAGACATACACAACTGCTTCGGACCCCAGACCCGCCCCCAACCACCAAACCAACGACACCCACCTCCAGCCTCAACGCATGGACCCCCATCAGCACTGAAGACACCACCCGCGTCATGAACATCATCCACTCCGGCTCCCCCTCTGACCCATGCTCTCATCATATCTTCAACAAAGCCGACACCATCATCGCACCCCACCTCCGGAACGTCATTAACAACTCCCTCATATCAGCCACATTCCCTGAAAGCTGGAAACACGCAGAAAGCAACGCCCTACTGAAGAAACCAACAGCGGACCCCAAGACCTCAAGAACTTCCGCCCCATCTCTCTCCTCCCCTTCCCGGCTAAAGTCATCGAGAAGATCGTCAACAAACAGCTGACAGCATTCCTCGAAGAAAACCAACTCGCTCGACCCATCCCAGTCCGGATTCCGAGCCAACCACAGCACCGAGACTGCCCTAATCGCAGCTCCCGATGACATCAGGACCCTTATGGACAACGGAGAGGGGCAGCCGACCTCATCCTCCTCGACCTCTCGGCAGCCTTTGACACCGTCTGCCACCGCACCCTAATAACCCGCCTCTACAAAACGGGGATCCAAGGAAAGGCCCTAGACTGGATCACATCGTTCCTGTCCGACAAAACCCAGAGAGTCCGCCTCCCACCCTTCGCTCCAAGGCCTCCAAGATCATCTGCGGCGTACCCCAGGGCTCCTCACTCAGCCCTACCCTCTTCAACATCTACATGAGCCCCCTCACCGCCATCGCACGCAAACACAACATCAACATCATCTCTTACGCCGATGACACCCAAGTGATACTCTCACTCACCAAAGACCCCCTCACAGCCGAAGCCAACTTCCAGGACGGAATGAACGATGTCGCAGAATGGATGAAGCTCAGCCGTCTGAAGCTCAACTCGGACAAGACAGAAGTCCTCATCCTTGGCCAATCCCCATCCGCCTGGGATGACTCCTGGTGACCCACGATGCTGGGCACCGCACCGACACCCATGGACCACGCACGCAACCTGGGATTTATCCTGGACTCCTCCCACACGATGACCAAGCAAGTCAACACAGTCTCGTCCTCATGTTTCAACACCCTGCGCATGCTCTAAAAGATCTTCCGGTGGATCCCAACCGAAACCAGAAAGACGGTCACCCAGGCCCTCATCACCAGCCGACTGGACTAGGGAAACACCCTGTAGGCAGGAACCACAGCCAAACTACAGAAACGCCTTTAACGCACACAGAACGCCTCCGCACGACTCATCCTCGACATCCCTCGCCACAGCCACATATCTGCCCACCTGAGAAACCTGCACTGGCTCCCCGTCAGCAAGAGGATCATGTTCAGGCTGCTCACCCACGCATACAAAGCGCTCCACGATAGGGGCCCGAATACCTCAACAACCGCCTGTCGTTCTACACTCCCACCCGCCAGCTCCGCTCCACCAGCCTCGCCCTCGCCATCGTCCCTCGGATTCGCAGAACCACCACCGGAGAAAGATCGTTCTCCTACCTGGCAGCCAAGACATGGAACTCCCTCCCCGCACACCTATGACTGACCCAGGACCATCTCACCTTCAGGAAACACCTCAAGACCTGGCTATTCGAGCAGTAGCGGCACCCCACCCCCTCCATTCAGTGCCTTGAGACCCTCACGGGTGCGTAGCGCACTTAACAAATTGATTGATTGATTGATTGATTGATTGTCCTTTGCTTCCTTGAGAGGATTCTACAAGAACTCCCTCAGCGTTCACAGTGGCCTCCTCACAGGGCGCCCAAACAGCAGCTCCAAGGGGGAGAAACCAACTCCTTTTTGTGGGACTTCCCTGTAGGCAAGCAGTAGGAATGGGAGGAGAACATCCCATCTCCTGAATTTGTCAGACAAAGCATTGATCATGCCCTTCAGGGTCTTATTGAACCTTTCCACCAAACCATTAGACTGGTGGTGGTATCGGGGGGTGGGTAACCTTGTTGGTAACACCACATTCAACCCACATGGCTTTCATATATATCTGGGCATGAAGTTTGTGCCCCTATCGGAAATATTCTCCTTTGTGAGCCCCACTCTAATGAACACACCAAGAAGGGCCCTGGCCACTGAGGGAGCAATGACTGTTCCGAGGGGTATTGCCTCAGGGTATCTTGTGACATAGTTCATTCTCTGATGCAGTTGGGGGTTCTAGAGGACCAACAATGTCCACCCCACCCTCTTAAAGGGAGTCCCAGCCACTGGCAGTGGTATCAAGGGAGACTTTGACTTCTCCCCTGTCTTGTCACAAGGCTCAAAGGTAACACAGGAGCTACAGAACTCCTTCACCTTCTCCGATATAGGGGGACAGTAGAAATAGTTCACCAACCGGTTCCAACCTTTCTTCTGTCCCAAATTACCTGCCAAGGGGATTTGACTCAAAGTCAGGATTACCTCTCTGAACATCTGGGGCAGCACCAACCTCCTGGTGGCCTCTTTGTTGAGGTTTCTGGCCTCTGTATAGAGCAGTGCTTCTCCCCAGTATATTCTGTGGAACACACTATCACCCCCTTCCTCTTGATTTAAGGCAATCTGCCTCAAGCCCTCAAAGGTGGGATAGTCTCTCTGCCCCTGAAAAAACTCCTCTCTGGAGGGTCGACCGTTACCTGTCAGTTCTGATATCAAATCAATATACACTAACATACCTCAAGACGAGGCACTAGGAGTGATGGAATATGTCCTAGAATTACGAGATCGCCCCCATCAAGTTCCTACGGGATTCATTACAGCCCTTGCCAAATTGTATTTAACCCGTTCAGCGCGGCGCAAATTCTTGCGCTGTGCTGAACGTTCCATTGGGTCTATGGAACCATGATGGAACGGTTCCGTCATAAGCACAGGCCAACCGACGCTCATGACGGAACCGTTCCGTCATGAGCATGGAAGGGGTTAAAGAATAATTTATTTGGCTTTAAAGACAATCTCTTCCTCCAAATTTCTGGAGTAGCAATGGGGTGTAAGCCCCATGGGCGAATTTTGCGAATCTCGCGTTCGCGAATTTTGCGGATTTGCGAACTCGCAATCCGCAAAATCCGCAAATTCTCGCGAATTTGCGGATTTTTTTTGTGTGTGTTCGCGCGGGTTTCTGCCAGTTCGCGAGGGTTTTGTACAATGTCGCAAATTGCGAACTTACCTGTCGGGTCGCAAGTTTCGCGAACTTGTTGTTTCTACGTGTCCAGCCTGTTTGGGACACTCTTCTTCATCACTGCCACTCTCTGTCACCACTGCCACTCTCTGACTACTCATGCCACCCTCTGGCCCACCCATGCCACCCTCTGTTTCATCACAGCACCCTCTGGTTGTCCAGTCAGTGTACATTATTGTGGCAACGCAAGCACACCTTCCCTGCCTCAAGTGACCTGAATTAATTTGGGGCTGATTAATGTGTCACAGAATATTTTTTTACCTGGCACCTGCTTCCTTAGTGCTTCCTGATTAGTGATCTTTTGAACTTGCTAAGTGCTTTCATTGTTGCAAAATTAGTTACAACACCTGCCCTCCCCCAACTGACAATAATGAATTAGGGGCTGATTAATGGATTTGAACCTCCAGCCTGGCTCCTGCTTGTCTCCCTTAGCTGTAATTCAGGACCTTTGTGGCATATGTGTAACTATTCTGAGGTTCAGAGCAGGGTCACATAATAGTTGCAACTGGCAACTGAACTCTGGAGGGGCCCCTCAGGAAGCACTACAGGAAATGGCTACTAATGATGAGCCTGAACTTTTGAACCTGGTAAGTAGTTTCAGTTTTGCTAAAATCGTATTTCTGCAATTTTGCACTTATTCGCGGGGCGCGAAGTTGTACTGGGAAGCCACGAACTCACGCGAACAGTGCGAGCAGTGCGAGCAAAATCCGCTGCTCGCGGATTTGCGGATTTTGCGGGAGATTCGCGAATCTCGCGGATTGCGAATTTACCGAAAATCCGCAAAATCCGCGAGCGAAACGGATTTTCCGCCCATGCTTAATGGGGTGTAGTTTTTCACCAGAAATGGCCAACCTGGTCATGTGACAGTTCGAACAGAAATTGATATATAGCGACGCCAACCCATTTAAACATCATGTGGAGTTTTGGGGTCGCTATATAGATGATATATTCATGATTTTGGAATGGGGATAGTTCCCAGTTACCAGAGTTCCATAATTGGCTCAACTGTAGAACTCGGGAAATCAACTTCACAGTTACGAGTGACCAAGAAAAGATAAACATTTTGGAAGTATATATCCAACATGAAGAGGGTAAACTTAGTGTTAGTCTGTATACCAAGCCTACAGACGTAACAATTTGTTACATTTTATGAGTAGCCATCCTCGTACTCTGAAAGAGAATTTACCATACGGTCAATTCCTCTGGGTGAAAGACTAAAAGAAAAACTTTTAAATCGGGGTTACCCTAAAAGATTAGTTAAAGTAGCTCGGAAAAGAGCTTGGTATACTCCGAGAGAGACACTTATGGTACCAAAGATTAAGGATAAGGATACCCCCTTACATGTATGATGACCTTTGATCCAAGGGCTAATAAAGTAAAGAAATTGATCCCAAAAAATTGTAAATTAGTAGAAAACCTAGGAATACCCAAACCACTCTTTGCCTTCAAAAAAGGAAAAAACTTTCAAAATCAACTTGTAAAAGCAACAACTAGAACAGTGCCCCCTCCAAGAGACACTAGAGATCTCCTCAGACTACCTCCAATAATTGAACATTTCAGATTTATTTGGCAAGTGAATTAACCAAAGATTCAAAAGAAATTGTGATAAATGGAACCACACATGCTCAAAGATCATTTTCGAATTGCAATTCTAAAAACACGATATACAGTATCAAGTGTCCTTGTAATAAATTTTACATTGGACAGACCATTCATGCAGTAAAAACCTGTATCCTGCAACACAAATCTAGAGTTAAATGTAAAACACCAGGGGCCCATTTGGTAAGCCACTTCCAAAAGTACAATCACTTAGAAAAAGACATTGAGTGGTCTGTATTGTGTATATTTGTCCTGAATGAAAAGGCACCGCTAAAAGAGTTGGTCTCCTCCAATTACAAGAGACTATTCAATCTTTCAATTGTCCTCTTATATAGACGCTGAGTCGTGATGTACAAATTTCAATGTTCTTTTAATGGTCCACTTAAAGACAAGACACCTGTTACTGTTACTAATGTAAATAGAGGAGAGACAGAAACCAAACTGAACCGATTAGAAGTGAGAATGATAGAGAAACATCAAACATCTAAAACTGGCCTGAACGATGGAGATGAGATTTGGGCTTTGTTATCATGAAAAGATAATTTGTCCTAGTACCATGGACACTGCGGTTCTGCAAAATGTAAAACAATGTTTACGTGTCCTGATATTTGTTGCACCTGTCTAGCACTGAGAACAATGCTGAATAATTCTTGATAGATTGTACGAGGTTTGGTCAATGCACGGGGCTATAAGGTATCAATTTAAATGATATGAGATCTCTTTTTTTGCCCTTTTTTGAATTGTTTGTTTTGTAATTTTTTATTTATTCGTTTTGGTTTAAATGATATGGCTTTTGGATAAATCGGATTCTTTCTACTATAGAACATCCATTTAAATCCTACAGTGAGAACCAGTCTTTCTTTCCTTTCTGTCGTTAGTTGGGATACATTTCTAGTCCCTCTTCCGTGTTTGATAAGTGATTCTAGGCTCCTGATAGTCTGTTTTTGATGACTAACACGGAAATCCCACCGAGGGTAAAATACTGCGGCATGAGACTGGGCTGAATTGCAATACTGAGCGGACAGCGAAGGAGGATATGTGACTCCTCGTTTAATGTGAGGGTGAGTGTCGAGTTTAGCCTTCATTTCAGGTCCCGCATTAAGCCAGTAATTATCTTGGATATTTTGATGTTATACGGCTAAATATAATACCGTTTAATTTAATTTAATTACAGAATTGTTGGGTTGGCAATTTTTATGTGAAGAGCGAGGACTCCCGCGTTACAGACTGTGGGTAAGCGTGTATTGAGTTGTAACATCAGAGTAATAGCCTTGCCCAGATACAAATGTTCCCCGCATTGTTTGATATGGAGAGGAGAGTGTAATCTTTGAAACCCTTCTTCTTTTGTAGTTTTGGTTTGTTGATGGACTGAGAAGGATAAGGCATTCAATACTTCGGATGTATGGAATAACGGTATGATTTTAAGGGCTTATGGGTCACGTAGATGAGAATTTGTAGTTTTGTTATGCACAAGATGTATTGTAGGCATTTGACATTTGACATAGGATATATAAATTACGTTCTCTCCTGCATTTTAAATAGTTTTTAGTAAGTTCACTCACATTTAAGGGTTTTTTGATTGGTTTATTTATTTCTTGCCCTGCAACTCTAGGTACTAGACACATCTTAATATGGTTCATTAATTCGTTTTTTAGACTTGTGTATATTGAGATTGTTATTCTAGATATTGTATATTTGTAAATAAGATACATTTAACTTCTTAGGTAGAGCTTTGTTTGACCAAAGTCCTGAAGAAGCCTGGATTGATAAGAGGCTGAAACGCGTCAACTGTTTTTCAAAGGCACCAACATACAAGAATTGTTGTTGAATATATGAAATCAATAGAAAGGAGCTAGACATAAGGGTATGGTAAAGGATTATACCTTCGGAAGCTCCACTGTATTTTCGGTGACCTGGTTATATGGAATGTGGTTTTGTAATTATTTGCCAAACATCCTTTTTGAAATAATTGTGGGCAAAAGGTTCAATAGATTTTGTAGATTTTTTTGATTCACTATTTTCATTTGTATGTATCTTGTGAATTTGTATGTATATTGTAGATATGTGTATATATATATATTGAATGTGTGTATATATATATATGTGTTGAAAAAGATAAAAAGAAAAGAGAATTAATTTTCTTTGAAAAAGATATGGTTTACTAAACTAAATATGCAAACCAACCTTTGACCGTTTTTCTTGATTTATTGAATTTGTTGTATTGCACTTAGATGAATGAGTGTAAAATATAACTCAAGGTTGATTTAATTCTTATGAGATTAATTTCATCAAGGAAAGATAATTAATAGTATATTTCCTGTAACAAATACTGACAACTACACCATAGGCATAATTTTTCATTATTTAATGTTTTATACCCAGATGCCACATGGTTTATTGGGTTCCCCCTGTTATATTGATGAAGACTGACAGCTCTGGCAGGGATAAAGTCCCTTCCTCAGAGGCCAGATCACTCATTGAGCTGCAATAGTCTCAAATGAAGCCCTCGATCCACCTCTGACCATTCAGATGTTTTGAGATCATTTCCTAATAAACACTGTACTGGGAGTGCAGGAGAAACAATTACCTTCCGATAGCCTGTAACACTTCTCCATTCCAAATCCACCATAGCCATTGGATGGAGTTTGGTCCTGCTGTCTGCATAGGTTACCTGGTGAAACTCACCTGGTAGGTTCTGCTCTTTAGACACCTATGGGTCCATGAGCATCGTCACACTGACTCCTGGGTCTCTCAGAGCCTCAAACTCAGTTCCATTATTGGTAGGCCTCTTCCTGTGCCTATCCATGCTTGGAGATAAAGCGGCCAGGGTTGCCATATTCAAAAGAATGCTATATGGGATGATTGTGTCCTATGTGGGGCTGGTGCTTCTCTAATGATGATTTGCGTGTGACTGTCTTTCATTTGTTGGAATTATGGTGCTTAGGGAGGGGGTAATCATCCTCAACCCCACTAATCAAACCCAAAAAAGATCCTAAATAAATTCCTACCATCACCGAGCACAAATAAGTAAGTAGTTCCCCTATACCATTTATCAGTGCAGTAAAATATAGTGAACAACACGATTTGATATGACGTGGCTGGTGTATTCTTCATTTCAGTTGCTCCTGCCAACACGTGTTTCATCTTTGTGGGTATGTGACCCGCAACTTCCTCAGGGCTCAAAAGACATACATACATAGCGCTGTAACATAACCAATAATTTGCAGCTTAATATATTGAAACACAGCATTGCGAGGAGCACCCACAATCCAAATGTATTGATCAACTTACCCTCAAAATTGGCTTCATAGTGAGGCAGATATCTACGTTTACATATTACCAATGTTGTACTTCTGGCATGCATAGTGCATATCCTAATTGGATTTACGTAAGATGCAGATGATCAGGTGTTTGTGTCATGTTGGTGACACTGATACCATGTGTCATGGTGTATTATATCACTCCAATTTAAAATACAACGTGTGGGGCCAACCATACCATTGCCTCTAACATTATTTTAGTCGTGTACACTTTATGTCCTTTAGTGACCTTGAGAAGGGCCCTAAGCCCTAGCATACCTGAGTCACTGTAGTAGAGTTAGTGTTGCCTGAAAGTCATAAGAGGCATCTTGTTACATACCAGGCATGTTTATAGCTGATATCACTAGTGGATTGTATCACAAGAAGGATATATACATACCTTCCTGCCGGTTATACTTCTGTTCCGGCCAAATATCGGCCTGGGATGATAGATATGACTACCCTCCAAGTTCCATTAACAGGTTCCAACGGAAATACTGATATGTATCACGTCCGCCGACAGTCCTCTTTGAGACTGGATAGGTTGCATGTGATCATAAGATATTGTGATAATCACCAGACATTTGTAATATATAGGAATGAATTCAGATGTAGAACACTATTCAGAAACGTATGGTATTCCGGGCCATCGTTAACGGACAGCTTTTCTTCTAGAAATTTATTCACTTCTAATATAGCACATACATTTGAACTAACACCAAATAAAAATTGAGCCAATTACATAGAATCATGATGAAGTGATTTGCAACAGTAATGTCAGAAATAGAGTGAGATTTAAGAGAAACAGTACACCTAAGATGGCGACCGCATGAGGCTTGATATTGCCTCTAAAATCCTCACCATCGGAAGTGCACTGCCTTCTTTTATTTTCATTAACGGGAGGGACATAATGACGTTTGACCACGTGGTTTTAAAAGAACCAATGGGTCCTAGCAGATTACACAATACGGCCATACGAGGAGCCAGGTCAGACTGAGTCGGAGTAATCAGGACGCATATCAGGTATGTCAGAGGGTTGCTGCTGTTAGCAGAAGGGTGAAGTGTGGGTGATTGTCCGCATACCCCTGCAGGTATTAACTACGATCTTTGATTTTGATTACAGCGCTGCTTACAAGCTGCTAAACACAGCGCCGTAACTTAAAATACTACTGACACGACACCGAAGGTACGTGTGTGTCAGGTGAGAATTGATTATGTTTATCTAGAGTATATTCATGCTCTTAGTCACACGGTGCTAATATCATTTTGGGCGATAAGGTGCACAAACTGGTCACTAGCGCGTACTCCGGACATAAGATAAACACAACCCTTATGCCGTTTAGACAGGATTCATGCGCACTATGTACTAACATTATTTTGGGCTAAAAAGGTGCGAACACGGGTCCCAAGCGTACTACTCTTAATATAATACAAACGCTACCAACATGCCGTACAGACTGGTGTTATGAATGCGCACTCTAGTCAGTCACCCCTTTTGTCCTTATTGAATCTTCAATGAATATCCTTCTTCTTCTTTGCGTAACTAATTTTCTGCCAATTAACAATTTGACTTCCTATAGTAAAATTCTGATGGCAAGGAGACGTACTAGTGTTACTTGAATTACAGATTTATCTACTTCACGAACTACGTGATACACAACTCATATCTGTCATCCCAGGCCGATATTAGACCGGGACAGAAGTATAACCGGCAGGAAGGTATGTACATATCCTTCTTGTGATACAATGCACTAGTGATATCAACTATAAACATGCCTGTTATGTAACAAGATGCCTCTTATGACTTTCAGGCAACACCAACTCTACTACAGAGACTCAGGTATGCTAGGGCTTAGGGCCCTTCTCACAGTCACTAAAGGACACAAAGTGTACACAATTAAAATATTGTTAGAGACACTGGTATGGTTTGCCCCAAATGCTGTATTTTACATTGTAGTGATATAATACACCATGACGCATGGTATCACAGTCACCATCATGACACAAACACCTGATCATCTGCATCTTACGTAAATCCAAATAGGATATGCACGATGCATGCCAGTAGTACAACATTGGTAACCGTAGATATCCGCCTCACTGTGAAGCCAATTTTGGGTGTAAATTGATCAGTACATTGGGATTGTAGGTGCACCTCACAATGCTGTATTTCAATATATTAAACTGGCAATGAGTGGTTATGTTACATTGCTATGTATATATGTCTTTCCAGACCTGAGGAAGTCGAGGGTCACATACCCACAGCGACGAAACACGTGTTGGCGGGCGCAACTGGAATGAACAATTAAGCAGCTACGTCATATCAAATAGTGTTGTTCACTATAATTTACTGCACTGATAAATGTGTATAGGGAAACTACTTACTTATGTGTGCTAGGGCATGGTAGCAAAGGGTTGCAATATTCACCCCACCCAGGAACACTAAGTTTGCCTTTGTCACTTCTTTACCCATCTCTGGGGCACTCTCCACCCCCACACTTACACTAGCAATCCCTAAGGACTGCCCACCAGTGGGGGGCTTCTTTGTGCAGATAGCATCTCCTTTTTTGTGCCCTGGCTGTACACAGTCAAAGCACTGTCCCACTTTGAGGGATCAAAGAACCTATCATTCTTTCCCTGATATGCCCTCCTCTTGAAGATTAAGCGGCTCGGGCCCCCCTCCCTGTTCAGGTGTTTGTGGGTCTTTTGAGGACTCCTTCTGTTTTTGACTTTCTATCCCCTGGGCTTCCCCCTGGGGGTGGGACCTGTCGTCCCATCTGATCATCCCCCTGCTGCTGATTGGAAACTCGGTTCTCACCTACTCATCAGCTGCCCTGACTAGTTCCCTAGGACTAGAAAGCTTTGAGTCCACTAAGTACTACGTAATTTCTCTTTCACAAAATGAGTCAATATGAGTTCTTTTATCAATAAATTGTATAACTCTTCATGTGTGTTTATGGGGTTTCCCTCAATCCAGCCTCACTTTCTGAGTGTCTCTGAATTTCACCCTGTATTGCTCTGGGGTCTGACCAAATTTTCAACTAAGCATCTTTTCACGTGGGTCTAGGATTGATCCTCATCCGCTCCAGGATCAGGAGCCTATCTCCCCCAGATATAGGGATTAGTTCCCACAAGAGTGAACCCCAATGCTTGTAGCAGACATCCCTCATCTCAAGGGCCCTCTCAAATGCTATGAGCCATTTGGTAATGGTGTCCCCATCTGAGTACCTGGGCATTGCTCCTTTGGGGAGCTTGGAATCAAATCCCTAAACCCCCGGACACCTCAACTTCCTCTTCAATTTTGCTGCCACCATTTCTTCTTGCTTTCTTTTTCTCCCACTGTTCCCTAGTTAATTCCAGTTTCTCTTTCTCTAAGGCAATTAAAGCTAGCTGGGCCTCAAGCTCCCTCTGTAATGGACTTTGGGCACCCTGTGTGGGGGATATTGCCCTCCTCCCATCATCTGGAATTATTTACCTAGTGCTGGAAGCAATGGAGGAGGCATTATCATCACCCTCCTCCTGGGTGAGGTTGGGGAGGTCAGCCTGCCCCTCTTCTTCATTCTCTGGGGCTGACCTGGCCCAGGCCTTCAGGGTCCTACCCAACTCTGCCTTCCTAAACTTCTTAGTAGTAGGTAGTCTGTATCCAAACCGCTGAACATGAAATGTTGTAAAGTAGATTATTGGTATGGGTAAGTATACAACTACCACTAGCAATAGTGGTAGAAGTGTGGCTCACTGGTTAGAGGAGGCATCCCCCAAAGCAGAGGTCAGACCGGGGACCAGGGTTCAATTCCCGATGAGGCAGGGTCTTGAGCCCAATTGTCCACGGACTCGATAATTCTCGCTTCGGTGCCCACTCTAATCAAGGGTTCACACTCTGCAACTCTGGGCATTAGCTTGCTTAATCTCCACAACGGCCCCCCCCCCCGCGGCGGGATGCCTGGCTTTCACCTTGGGGATGCCCAGTACGGGTTATCTCACAGGGAAAAAGCCAGGACGGGTTCCCAAGGCAAGCGCCGAGATGCCCTAGGGTAAGTCGAGCGCTATATAAGAACACACATACATACAATAAGGCCACCAACACGATATAGAGTCCAGTAAAGATCCCAGTAAATTAGTTCATTGCTCAACCCTTGGTAGCTGACAATGAGCAGTCAGGCCTCATTAAGGAGGCAGAAGTGTTAAGCATTTACAAACTCCAATACACTATATAAGTAAGACACAAAATACATTGAAAATCACACACCAATTTATAAATACAGGTTATATTTTTAAGATCAAATGGACAACAACACAACAAAAATCCAATGTAGGGAGCTGGAGATATGAATTTCTAAAGATAACCACTTTATAGTGCTTAAAAACCTATACGCTACTTTAGGACATCAGGGGCCTTTTAAAAAGTATGCCCGGCGCAATGAAGGAAAATGCCCCATTTTATGATGAATGTGCTACCCCAAGGGAAGCCTTAAATTTGCGCTGCCTTCTTATAAAAAAGAGACCAGCCGCTTTGAAGCTGCTTTGTGTCTTCACAATGCCGGCAGCAACCCACCTGCACTTTTCTTTTTTTCTTTTATTTATTGAGTTATATCCATGAAATACAAACATCAACATAGTACATTGATAGCATTATATTTACATTGAGATAGTTATTAAGACACATACAGCCAGTTGAAATGTCCAGTGTTTCTCGATACTGATTAGTGGTAATTGTATACAATTCTCATGTCAGTGTCTCAATGTCAATGTATCATTGTGTGCTCCCACCTCCAAAAACAGGGGGGATCTAAAGCAAGTAAGGAAAGAGAAAGGAGAGAGAAGGGGGAATATTGGGGTGGAGGGTGCTCTCTGGCCTCCGGGATGGCATGTGTTCAGGCTATCTGAGTGTTCGCTATGTGTGGGCAGGTGGGCTTCACAACTGCCTGCATCTCCCTACCCATCTACTCTGGGAGTACCAGCTTGGTCCAAGGGGTGGGATTGGAGGTAGTTCTGCAATGGTTATCATATATCCAGAGGGCGGGCCTGTGCAGGCATCAGTTCCCAGAATTCAGACATGTGATCGTGGCAAAACGCCGGATCTCTGAGTCAATCCGCAACACGCGGACATCTTCGTTGGCCCCAGCACAGCATGATTTGCTGTTTAGCCAGCAATAAGAGCAGGGCTGCAAGTTTTTCCAAATTTTGTTGGCACATTGCACACATAGCCAAGCAAAGCCAGCAGAGGAGAGCGCTCAAACTTATGCTCTAGCATCGCCTCCAGCACTTCTAATACGCTTCCCCAGTATCTTGCAATTCCTAGGCAGGTCCAGGTCAGGTGCAAGAATGTCGCATCCGGCGCCCAACACCATGCACAGTGCACATCCTCGCTCAGACCAGCTCTGTGCAGCCATGCAGGTTTACCTATATAGTCAATGTGTAAGCTTGAAGTGAATTAATCTTATTCTGTAATTAGGGGAAAACTCCCTGGCCTGAGCGCAGCAGTACGTTTATTTATCATCCCCCAAGGGGATCCCCAGTATCTCCTCCCACTCGCTTCATGCCAGGGGGATACCTATAGGTCAATGGGGTCCCCAGAAACTCCTCCAGCACCTGGAATGTTGGGGGTGCTATTAGGAAGGAGGCAAAGAGGCCTCACATTGCCACTCGAAGCTTGTAGTATGTCATTCTGAGAAGTAGGCCCAAGACTTCTGAGACTTGGGCTTAAACTGAGAAAAATCCTAACTTTAAGACTTTCAGTATTCACAGAAGGCATTTAGGAGTCCAAGAGTTAGGAGTCCCAACTTTACTACTCCTAAGCTGAGAAAAATCCTATCTTTAAGACTTTCGGTATTCACAGAAGGCATTTAGGAGTCCTAAAGTTAGGACTCCTAACTTCTGTGATTACCGAAATGAGTAAGTGCCTTCTGTGAATACCAAAATGAGTAAGTGCCTTCTGTGAATACCAAAATGGTAGTACGTTTAGGATTTTGTCTTAAGTTAGTTCTGTGAATCGGACCCAAGGAGTCAAAAACACCAACTCACAGATCTGGAATCTCCTAGATGGTCTCTGGACTGTCTGGACCACAATTCCCACAATGGACCTTGTCAAATCCTTATAAGTCCTCTGGACGCACTCCAACCTGGGGACTCTTGGTGCAGATGAGGCAGGTAGGCTCTGTTAATCTGCAGATTGCAGGGAGTCCACTCCTTAATCCTTCTTGAAGCAAGGCACAGTCCCCAGGATTTTAGCAGCACATTGTGCAGCAGGCGCAGTCATTCAGAGTGCAGGCCTTTGGGTGCAGATCCAGATAACCAGCAGGGCAATCCTCCTTCTCCTTGTAGTTTCAGGCTGCACATCTGAGAGACTGTGCAGCTTTCACATATTTATTCAATGTTCTGGGGCAACAAGCATGACAACTTCCTCCACAGTGTGGCGTCTTCTTGTCCCACAAAGCACTCACATCCAACATCGAACATGGATGACTTCCCTCCAAAGTAAGAGCTGTCTAAATCAACCCACAGTGTGGCTCATTTCAATAAGCTCTCCTCCCCTTGACCGTTGCAAATCCCTGTCCTAAGCCTGCCATATGGCTAGGGCACAGGATGTAGAGTAGGTACGCCTGGCATTCCTTATTGATCTTGTTCCAGCCAGGCCACTTATCACCTAATCACAGTAGCTTGGCTAAGCCTTTAAGGCTGACTAATCAGCAGAGACCACTAGAAGGCTGAATTTTGGCTTAAAGAAGTGGACATTCCATAACTTCTCTTCTGTACTAGTTATGATAAATTCAACAGTGGCAAGTTGCTGACTTTATCAATACCAATCCTTTAAGTTCTTGAATTAGATATTTGTACTTCTTTCCTTGCAATAGTAACACCTAAATAAAAAAGTTAAAACATTGCAATGTTATCCTGTATAGCTAAGTACCTACAATGGGGAAAATGAAATGGGCAGTTTTTCCCTCACCAGGGCATATCAAATGTTTTTCTAAGGTCCCTGCTTATAGTTACATGCCCCCCACCCCTGGGCCACCTAAGGGAGACCTTGGGGTGCATAATATGTAAAAAGTAAAGTAGATTATCACTGTTAAAGTGCTCATACCACTAAAGTTGAATTTGCGAACAGTTTGCTTTTAGACAGTTGCAAAACCTGGCTGCCGCTAAAATGACAGCAGGCACTGGGCCTCTAAACTTCCATGCCCTATTTAATACTAGAGACTTACAGGTAATTTGTCCCCCCTAGCCCTAATATATACTAGGGAATTATAGGGTCTGTCAATACCAATTGTAAGAATTTACTTTTAAAGACAGGCTGCAAGGCAGGACTGCCTTTAAAAGGACAGCAGTCACACAGCAGTGTGCACATACAATTGCAGGAAATCTGCTGGGCCTCTAAACATCTATGCCACATTATATACTAGGGACTTAAAGGTAGATTGCACCCCTGGACCTATTATCAGCTAGGGACTTGTAGGGTCTGTCATTGCCAATAGTAAGTGTACCCGATTACATGTACCTTCTTAAACATAGCACTGGCCCTCTGTCTGGTTAGCAGAGCACAGGTTAGTCAGAATCAGTTACCACCAGCATCATTCAACAAATAAAAGGGTAAACAGGGTAAAAGGATGACTTTGTAACAATAATCCAGAATTATTAAATGCACACTGCCTATTCTGCACTTTCACAAGCCATGAGATGTGCTTATTTTTCTTTCAAAGAGGTTCTTGTGTTGAACCCTCTCCAAATGGCTCTACTTGAGGTTTCCTACCAATTTGCCCATCGGTCAGAGTCCCACCACTTTTCCTGCATAGATGGCTTACATTCTTTAGCTATTTAATCTGTTTATGACTGCTATTACCAATGTAGCCCCCTAGGCATTGATAATTTCAATCAGATGGTGCCTGAAGACCAAGGGCTTGATTTAGATCTTAGTGGAATGGATACTCCGTCACAAATGCTTGTGTCAGTCAAATACACTTTATTCGATTTGTTAAAATCATAAAAGGCATAAAATTTACATACATTGATAAAAACAAGCAATTCATATATTTACAATTTGGTACAAGGCCCTTGTAAACAAATACACTGCAATCAAGTACACTGCAATTAATCAAAATAAGATCCGCATAAGAAAAAATACTATTAATTAAAGTGATGCAATGGGTGGCACATTTTTTGTCTTGATTATGATTGCCGCCACTAGGAAATTGGCCGCACAATAAATGATACGGGTGTTACTCAGCAGCTGGAGGTAGGTTAATGCTGGCCTGACTTGGGTAAAGCCTGCCTCTCTCAGAATAGGAAGCAAATATGTTTTTCCTTATGCCCATGTAGAACCCACAAAACATGATGAAATGCATTGTGTCTTGTTGGGAAAATTTATCACAGTTGCAGGGAGGGCCCTCCTCTGGTTTAGCCCATGATTGGTAGCTAACCAGCGAATAGTGGATCAAATTGAATCTGAATTTTGTCAAAAGAAATCTATGAAAGGGTTTGGTTACAATTATAAGATATGGTTCAAGTGAGGGGGAAGTTGTTAACATAAAGTGCAATCTAACTGTTGGTTTCACAATTTCCTGTTCCTCACGAGACAATCTAGCCCTATCTAAAAAATTATTCTTGATCCAATTAACGTCCTCCCTCCTAATACTAGATGGTGACCGATAGAGTTCTGGGCGACCCAACTGTGCAAAGGTGTTTCTCAAGTATTCCAACCAGGGTATTTTTTTTGCGTACTCCAATACCATAACATCGGTCAGGATGGCGTGGTTCAAGGTTAATTCTAAATTGAGCCATGTTTTTGCCCAGAATGTTAACGGGGCCAGTTTCAGCCTATCAGTAACATAATCCAAGCCCACCTCAGAATGGATCGAGATGGTGGGGTGGACTTGGGGACAGACAAAAGACATCTCAAGAACCCATTTTCCACTCTTTGAATCTTATCTTTAGGTACATAGCCCCATAGGGGTGAGTCATAAGTGGCAATTGGAATACATTTGGTGTTATACACTTTTAGGAGAGCCTCCATGGGCCTGGCCCCTAGCCTCTTTGAGAAACCCATAAGGGCTGACGTGGATCGGGCCACAGATATACTCTTAGCCTTAATTTGGGGGCCCACGACCCCTTCTCGTCGAAGAGCACCCCCAGATAAGGAAAAACAGCAACCCTGGAGAGCAGCTCACCCTTACACACAAAGGTTTTTTATTTGAGCTTACGTCTCTGGTGACCCACCACCATTGAATGGGATTTTTTAGCATTTATTTTTAGATCTAGTTGATCCATAAAAGCCCAAAAACGGTCCAGTAGTCTCTGGAGTCTGATACCAGTACGGGCTATCAGTACTCGTCCGCGTATATGAGGTATTATGACCTCTCCTACACGCGGAACGTCCACCCCTGCTGCCTCTAGAGGCTTTCCCAGGCCATTAACGTAGATGGTGAAGAGAAGGGGGGCAAGGATACAGCCCTGGCGCACTTCCTTCTCTGATTTAAAATGACTCGTGCACCCACCCTCTCTGGTGACCCTAACCGAGGCAAACAGTTCCTGATGAGGAGACAAAATGAAATTGACTAGTGGCGGGTCAATCCCAATCTCCAATAGGATAGACCACAACTTATCCCTGTTTACTAGATCAAACGCAGAGGAGGGGTCCATAAATGCCAAGAATAAAGACCCCTCCTTGGCTACCGTGTATTTAGAGATTAAGAGGTGCAGGTTAGAGCATTGGTCCAGGGTGCCTCTTTTCTCTCTGAGCCCATATTGTATATTTGAAAGACCCCCACCACTCTATATATTTGCCCTTAACTTAGACAACAAGACTCTGCCTAGTATCTTGAATGCCGAGTCTAGGAGGGAGATGGGTCTATAGCACCCCGGGTCGTACCGCTGCCCCCTTTTAAAGATCGGCACGATGATTGAGGTGGTCCAAGTGGAAGGGAAAGTGTTACCAATTGCGGCACAAAAGACGTTTGTTATCACTTTCGGTGAGTGTCTGTAAAGGTCTGCCGGTAATGCATCCAACCCTGGCGCCTTATTTTTCAAGGTCTCAAAAATTGCTTTCTCAACTTCCTCATAACTGAAGAGGAGAGGAGCAAACTCGGAGGCCACCGATGAACAGCGTTGGACGCCAGAGTCTGAATCACCGTAAACTTCTTTAAAGTGAAGAAGCCATTTATCATCAGTAACAACACAATCCATGACTGCGTTATCTAGGTCTGAGAAAAAGGGCTGGTTAATAGTGACCCAGAACTGACTGCTGTCGCGCAGTACATCTATGGAGAGTAATTTTACCCATGCTTCCTGTTTTATAGCATTTTTCCTAGCGCTAATGGTTAGCTTATACTCCTTCCTCAATTTGGCAATGTCGACCTTGTCTCTCGGGGTAGATATCAATGCTTGTTTTAGTGCCCTATGAGCTTTTGAACAGTTTGAGTCAAACCATTTGTGTGGCTTGTTACCTCTCTGACTTGAATTGACCGTCAGGTCATTTGCGATTTGTGCGCATATTAGCTCAAAGGCCCCATTGATTTCTAAGGTGGTAGCTTTTGGATCCTGACAAGTAGCTATGTAACCCTCAATTTTGGGGAGTAATTTTCCGGTTAAACTTTCCGGGACTACCTTAGCCCACTTGAGCCTTCTCCCTTGGTCCATGGGTAACAGGGCCTCCCCCAATTGGGAGGAGCAGGATTTGTTACCCAATGGACCACCCCAGGACAACTCAAGAAACACCGGGTTGTGATCACTATAAATAGAGACAATTATTTTATATGTCCTAACCCTATGTAAATACCAGGGGTCAGAAAGATATACAGCCTGATTCATGTAGGCAATAGCGCTCGCAAAAGGGCCAGATTCTGAGAATCTGGCCCTTTGCGAGTGCGATTTTTGCATTTGGTATTCATGATACCAAATGCAAAAATCGCTATTTAAGAAGTCGCAAATATGCAAGGAATAGCATTTAAGGAATCTCTATTAGAGATTCCTCAAATGCTATTCATGACACATCCTGAAATTGCGATTTAGCACTTTTGGGGCCGCTATTTACCGAGAGGTCAGACCTGTCGGTAAATAGCAGAAACTCAGAAAAATGCTTTTAAAAGCATTTTTCTAAGTTGCATGTTGCACACACACATGTCCTTTGGACATGTGTGTGCGCAACACCTGTCCAAATGTGCATTTTAGGGGTGCTACAGGGCGTCCTTTGGACACCCCTGGCACCCTTTCAGTCGCTATCTCATTTGCGAGTAGCAAATTGCTACTCGCAAATAAGGGATACTCCCCATTCATTCCTATGGGCCTCTTGGCCCATAGGAATGAATGGGGAGTATTTGCGAGTAGCAAATTGCTACTCGCAAATAAAGAACATGTAGGAATCGCTATTTTATTAGCAATTCCTACATGAATGCCGTTTTGCGTGTCCTCAATAGCGAGTCGCTATGATTCGCTATTAGGGACACGCAAAACGGATTGTACATGAATCAGGCTGATAATCTATAACTGAGCCATAGTCAGTACCCTTATAAGTGCTTGCTCTTGTCCCTCCCTCTGTGTCAATCGGTTCAAAAATATTAAAATTAGCCAGTAACTCTTCAAGGGCCTCTCCTGGCTTAGCATGTTCAAAAAGAGGTGCCATCGAACCTGGCGGTCCCTCATGCTCTCCGGTGTAGCATAAATTGCTGCAGGGGTGAATGTTGAAATCACCCATTAAAATAAACTCGACGTTGGTGTAATTATTTAGACTGAAATTAACTAAAAACTTTTCCAGGGAAACAATGTGTTCGGTACCATCGTCCCTTTCCCAGGAATTATAGAAATTAATTAAGATAATTTTGTGGGTAGGGGAAGCTACCCATTCCACAATTAAAAGGTTAGGGGAACCTGCCTCAATCAGATTTAAGGTCCCCATAAGTTTTAGTGAAAAGAGAGAAATGAGGCCACCCTTTGCTCTGCCCGTGATGCTTGGAATGGCCGGGACAGCAAAGCTAGTGAAGCCGTCTAGCCAGAAACTGGAGGAGGGATCCCACGATTCCTGGATAGCTATGATATCGTGGCTGGAAACAAAATCTATCCAAGCTGTGTCTACCCTTTTAGCTCTGATACCGGCTACGTTCCAATTAATAATTTTGTAGGCTGCTGTCACATCAGGTTTAGAAACCCCATGTGAAACCAGCATCATTGTGGCTGGCTGTCAATCAATTTCTTCAATGTCTGAGAGAGAAGAAAAGCGGTTACTCACAACCAGCCCGATCCCTAAACCAGATATTGTTCCTGACTGAGGGTGGGATTCCGTCGGTGGGAGATTTCCCCCCTTTATGGAGTGTGGGCATGGAATCCCACCTGATCTTACACCTCCTGACACTGAACTCCAGCCCCTCCCTGCCATAGCTGGCCGATGTGCCGCGTGATGTGTATCGGGGGTGGGGGGGGGGGGTAGGGTGTCACTGGGGGTGGATAGAAGAAACCCAGGGGAACCGGTCTCATTTTGCCTGTTTCTGAGATCTCAGAGCTGTCACAGAAAAGTCTCTCCGCCAAATCAGAACTGTCAAAATTTACTATGACACAGTCCCCCTCTATGATCTTGGTACGATTTCCGATCCAACCCACCCTTCTTGCCATAATTATCCTATTAGAAATGTTTGTCCCACCACTACAAGAGTCTGCGCACCATTGTCTAGCCTTGTGTATTAAATCAGACATGGGTTCGAACTCACCCTTTTCGAGTGTAGCGACACCAATGAATGTAGCAACTAGGGGGGCGGCCTCCGGGGGCAAATCTATTGTTAGTTGACACCCCCTTACTCGCGTGCTGATAAGTGGACAGTGTGTGTTTGCAAGGTTTCTGAGGACCCTGGGTTGGGATGTGTAGTGTCTGTGCTACTAGGAGCTGTGCAAGGGTCCCGGGTCCTCGGATAATCAAGAGCCACCCCATTACTACACAGCATGGATTCCGGGAGTCTAACTACATCGTTTACTCTGTTGTCTAACGGATCCCCAGCCGCCTTGTGAGGTGCATGGGCTGAAGCCTGTTTGTTGACCAATGTGTCAATGAGGGCACATTTCTTTAATAAGCCAGCGAGGCAAGTGTTCAGTGTCTGCACAATGTCTTTCGTAATGCCCAATAACAAAGGTTCAATGCGGGTGACAAACAGAGCCTCTAGCTGGTCACCCAGATTATCATTTAACACAGGTGCAGTATTAGGGACAAATTCTGCCTCTTTCCTCCTTTTTGTGGTCATTTTTTGCTCGCGGCCCGGCACCTGGGTCTGCTGTGGCAAAGGCGGAGCATGGGAAATGCAAGGGGAAGGATGAGCAGTAGTGGCAACAATGGGGTTAGGATTCAGCACAACCACCTCCGGCTCCAAAGGGATGTGCTGAGCTTGGGAAATGTCAGTGGGGTATGAGGAGGGTTGGGAGTGCCAAGCCCATCTCCTGTTCAGCATTTTCAATTTCTTTAGAAAGGGCCCCCACAGCTGATGAAAGGTAGGAAATGATTGATTCTGATTGTCTCGGCACTTTGGCCTTCTTCCCACCCTCCTCCGCGGTTGTTGTTTTCTTTCGCTTACCCATTGTTGGTTGTTAGAGGGTCAGCCCTGCCCTGCCTCCTCCTGCCCCGGACGGCCACAGACGGCCCGCCCTTCTCCCGGGCTTCTCCCGGCGCTGCCCGTGCGCGTCCCACGACGCGGGAGGAGCGGCTCGTTCTTAAGCGCCTCCGGGCGCGGATGTGGGCGGGAGTGGGCGTGTCTTGCGGGGAAGCTTGGAGCTGTAGTCTCCCCTCACAGCGGTCGCGTGATGGATCCAGCGACGGCGAGGGAGACACACAGCAACTTTCCCCCGAGCTCCGGTGGGGCGTCTGGCTGGTAAGTGAGGTGTAGAACTGGCTGCCCCCAGAAACAGTGGCCCCCGCTCCACCACAGCAGCGGCTCATTCTTAAGCGCCTCTGGGCACGGATGTGGGCGGGAGTGGGCGTGCCTTGCGGGGAAGCTGGGAGTGGTAGTCTCCCCTCACAGCGGTCGCGTGATGGATCCAGCGACGGCGAGGGAGACACACAGCAACTTTCCCCCGAGCTCCGGTGGGGCATCTGGCTGGTAAGTGAGGTGTAGAACTGGCTGCCCCCAGAAACAAGAAATGCTTGTGATTGAATATCCCATCTGCAAAGCCCAATTCAGACCCAAATTATTTTTGAACTTTTATCTTCTTTCTTAAACAGCATTATAGGTTATTATATGGGTGAGGGGCTTTCCTGGTGACTGCCACACAAAGCAATGAGTCCAGTTGCACATGGCGATTTTCCCATTGTCTGAAAGATTAAGATGCACAAAAAGTAATGGCAAGACGATTGTAGTTCATCTCCACCTGATAGATGCATCAGGTGTTAATGTCAGAGATGCGTTTCACAGGTGAATCTTTAAAAACTTTCATCCACTATGGTAAAGACAAACGGGCCGATTCACACAACTAACCTGAGATAAAATCCTAAACTTACTACTTTTGGTATTCACAGAAGGCATTTCGTAGTAGTAAAATTAGGACTCCTAACTTTTCTACTACTTAACTGGGATAAAATCTTAAACTTACTACTTTTGGTATTCACAGAAGGCATTTAGTAGTAGTAAAGTTAGGACTCCTAACTTTACTACTACTAAATGCCTTCTGTGAATACCAAAAGTAGTACTTAGTTTAGGATTTATTCTCATTTTAGTAGTAATAAGGTTAGGAGTCCTAACTTACCTATTGCTAAATGCCTTCTGTGAATACCAAAAGTAGTAAGTTTAGATTTTTAACTCAGATTAGTTCTGTGAAACGGACCCAAAGCAGCTTCAGAGACCCAGGAGTTTCATCAAGGTATGCAGAGTAGTAGATGTGTCTCAAGTTGCTCCTTTTCAGAGGATGGAAAGCATGTTAACAACTGCAGCGAAGGAAACTGGACTAACTCTAAGAGACACATACACTAGCTATTTGATCAACTCCTTAAAACTAGGAATCATAGTATCTTGAAAATAGTGTTCTGAAATTTAAAATGATGTACGTTTGAAGCAGGAGAACAGCCCTTCACATTTGATATATGAATGAAAGAAGATACCAGTGAGGTGATTTCAATCAGTGAGATATTAGAATAAATATGTGGTAGGCCACAGACAAAACATTTTGGCAATTTGTATACAAATGTGGAGCCTTGTAGTAAAATCATGTGCTGTGAGAAAGTAATACATCAGTGATGCAATACTATCTCATCGCAACTCAGAAAACCTCTGTCTCATTGCCACCAACAAAAAGATGTTGATAACACAATGAAGCAAATATATAAAAGCATTGGGGGGCAGCTTCAACAAAATGTCATGCAAAGCAACAAGACAACTTATTGCACTGTGTGACAGGGAGAAAGGTGGAATCCGCCATATCTACTAAAATATGACAAATTTCTGCTCTCTCCCTGCACTAGCCCACTAAGTGCTCTCTAGCACCAATGCAGGCACACTTGCACCATGATGCAAGGTTTCCTGCATTACAGGCAACACCTTCCTGCACAAAAAACAATCCTTAGAGGCATTTCCTTCTTATAGGTGTGCAGCAGAATGCAGTACGTGTAGAAAGAGGAAATAATGAGGAGAAATTAAGATATTTCTCCTCACAGTGCTCTGTTGGGAACTTGTACCATTTTGATGAAATCACAGGTTTACTACCCTTAGTAAATCTGAGATTGCATCGAAATCTATTGGTGGATGCATGGGAATGATCATGCTCTACCCATGGAACACCTTCCCAATGCAGAGTAACAAGAGGCAGCAATTTGTGTTGCGTTACATTGCTCTGGTTTGACTAAGTTATGTAGGTCCAGGCAAGGTGGCTTTGTGTGGCTTAGTAATTCTCACTCAAGTCCTTGAGTTGCCTTGTGCTACCTTGTGCTACCTTGCACAAGGCAAGGCTAACACGGGCTTAGTAAATTAGGCCTACAGTGTTCTACTCCATATTGGGACTCATTTTCAAGATTTTGACTCAGGGCAGTCACTTTGCTACACGTTCCTGCGTCAAACGAAAAGGGCAGGAATGTGCTGTATTTATGAGACTCAGTGCATTCCTGTCCTCTTACACTGCCCTGGTGCACAAATGGCTGGCTTGCGCTAATGCAGGCAGCTTTGGACCATGGTGCAAGGGTATCTGTGTTGTTGGAATGATTGTTTTTGTACAGGAAGGGACACATTCCTGCACAAAAACAAAACAATCAATTGAGAATGCAGCACACATAAAAAGAGGAAAAAACAAGGAGAAATAAAGTTCTCCTTGCTACGCCACGCCTGGGGAGGCACACAGTTTTGAAACATTCCCAGATTCACACTATGATGTAAATCTGGGAATGTGGCAAAATCCATGGGCGTTGCATGAGAACATCCACTGCAACGCCCATGGCACACCTCCCTGACGCAGTGTGAGATAACACAGTAACTTGCGCTGCGTTGCCTTACACCATATCTAATAGGCCATGAAAAGCCATGCAGGGTGGCCTCATAGATACTATTGAGAGTCCTGCGCCACAAGAGCACCATTAAAAGTGACAATCTGGCGGCGCAGGCCTCTTGTAAATGAGGCCCCTTGTTTCCTTAAAACGCGAATTCAAGAGGTAATATCCATTGGCAAAGTAAATACCATTGCAGGGCATTAGCTCCTTATTTTGTAGAGGATGTAAATGAACCTGAAGGAGGGAAAGCAGGATGTTCAGATTTCACCAACCTAGAGCTCGAATAAATGCAAGTTCAAAATGTAGGAGCACAGGAGCTAAAATATCACAACCCGTTTCAAGGTAAGCATTCCACATAGATAGCATTTCTAAACAATGAATATAGTTCTGTGAAGGGTTCAACAGGTTAGTATTTCAGTTGTGTCTGATTCATTTACTCAATAGTTACATTACAGATTTGTTATATAGAGGAAAAGATCTAACCTATAACGCTTGATCCGCCGAGTCTTCGTGACTTAGACTTTGCAAGTATTGCACGTTCATTGTTTTCATTAGACTCCGAGCTCTCTATAATAAAGGAAAACATGCATTTCATTTCATCATCTTTATAATCTTAATATTAGTAATAGTATTACACAATATAGGTGAGTCCTCAAAAACAAAAATCACATTATAATGGTGAAAAGATATTAGATATATTTACTGTACTTTAATTTCATACATTTTACAACCCAAAAGTCCAAATTGAAGTTACTTAAGAAAGCTTAATGTAACACTGCTTGTTGTCAAGAAGGTAATGTTTCAAATGACAATTTTGATATAGACAGGAAAAAATTAAGTTCAACATTATGAGACACTGTGTTGCTGGCAAGTCTATTGTTGTTTGGATGAGATAACGATAAGAGAATACATCTTGGACATTGCAGACGCTCTAGGACCAGCAGATGAGCACAAGACGTGAGTTTTAGGAGAACATGAGGACTATGCAAATCAGATCAATGCTGAGCTGCTGAAGAAATCTGGTCTCTGTCCACAATAAAAATTCGAATCCTGTGGCACAGGCAGCACGGCACCACGCCGGCGCATAACTGGCACACTTATGGCATCTACTAGAAACAACAGCATGTTGGAAAGAATGCTTGAATTAATCTCAGCCACTGGCAATTGCTTGGGCAGCATTTCAGAATTGTGTTTTTTACCCACTCTTCCATTCTAACCAGAGATAGCCTTTAGCTAATTAGTCTTGGGCCTGCTCCAATAGGAAGGTTCCCGCCCAAAATGCCGGATGAGGTCCACTACAAATGGGAACAAAAGCAATCCCAGACCAGTCCTGAACTGATTAGCTCTCATAAATGAGGTATAACTTGATTCCTATAGCACAGTGAGCATGGGACACACATCTCAACTGGTATGTTGCCTCCAGTAATTTGCTTGACTAAAATTAATTCAAACATTCCATCCATCACTTTTTGACTTTTTGCAGAGTGGAATTTTGGCTGGAATAATTATTTACTGGAATGTGGCCTGAGTAATTACTGGAAGCTGAGATTAATTCAAATGTTTGAGTCATGATTTTATGTTTTTATTTTTATTATTTATTCATGATAAATTCATCAGTATATCAACCCTAGCCCAAATCACGTACTGATTCCTTCTTTCAACCACTTGCCAGAGCTTCCAGATCATCAAGCCCCGGATGTACTAAGCTATTTCACAGTTCCAAAAGGTCTGAGTCGCTAAATCAGAGCCTTTTTGAGCAGAAGTAGCTTTCTGATATATACCAAACCCAATTAGCGATTTGTTAAAACATTATCAAATCGAAATTTGGGTTTTTTGAGTACATACAAATGAGCTATTTGAAAGGGTCTTGTTTAGGGTGTTCCTTTCAAATAGCCATTTGCAATGGGATGTATTAATGTTTTGCCACCAAAATCCAGTCGGATAACACTCATAATTGTACAGGTTATACAAAGGTAGTGTTTTATAAATGGAAAGTGAACTCTAGGGGATCCCTTCACCTTTGTGGATGCTGAGAAATACACTATTTAGTAGTAGGTAGAGTTCCAAAGGACAACTACTTCCTCCTTAGTTTGTGAAACATTTATGTTTTCTTCAAATGCATCCCGTTTTCTTTTAAGGCGAAAAGGCTGCACTTTAAAAAAATTATTATTTAAAAACAATCACAGATTTAGGGCCCGAATCCGATGTCTTTCGGAAGGCCTCAGAATCGGATTTGTCTTTCCCAAATCTGATTCGTAGCCCTTGTTTCTGCCCAAATCATACATCGGTCCAAATGAGGAAGTACGATGCGGAGATCGCGTAAGCGACAACCGCATCGTTTCCATGACCCAAACTTTTCCTTACGACTTGTTCGTAGCTGAATCATGCCGCAAAATGGAGCCGCTTTCCGACTGAGCGAATACGATGCATGAATTGGACAGCCGCTTCGCCTTGGTCTCAGCTAGACAAAACGGCTGTCGGAATCTTAATTCGGGGGCAGTAGCAGGCCCCCCTTTACCTGGGGCTCTCCATATCTGTTACAGGGGAGTGCCCATGGGTCTCCCCGAACCTGGCATGCACAGTGGGTGAGCACCATGGGGTGCCCGCCACAAGCATGCTTTTCCCCATCCACCCCTTTTTGTCTATGGGAGCCTGTGTACGTGTCTGTACACAGGCTCCCATAGAGTTCAATGGAAGTCAGAGCTAACCGAGCCAATAAGAATGCAGCTGCATCATACTCATTCATTGGAACTCACGGATCACATTTTGCTCGTAAAACCCTCTGGATCAAAGTCATACGGAGGGCTTTCCAAGCGAGATCGGAATTGGGCCCTTAGTGGCTTGCTGTCCCAAGCAATCCATCATTCCTGTGATGCCAGTGAATTATAGGGGGTTGCAATTTGCCAACTATCACAATAACATTCACAAAGTAAGTGCAATTGCTATCCACAGCGATTGTGTAACTTGTGAGCCAATCGATAAGTGGATCACTGACATAAAATCGGAATCAACAATATCGTGCACTAGAAATATCATGTAAAAAATATAGTTTACAAAAATATTGATTTCCTATTTTTATAATGCTCAGTACAAAAATAGTGAAAGAAATATATAGTTTCACACTAATATCATTAAAAAACATATCAAAATATTGTTTATTACCTACTGGCGGTCGCCATTAGGTAGTTATAGTTAGGATTTTTTTCAATGTTAAATCTCAAAATTCTATTTGGAATAACTTTGGCGCCTCTTGACGAATCTGCCTGAAAATTTCCTAAAAATGGCCTTGTCGAGCTCAGGTCCTTCCCTGAAAGTTTAGGGGGGATGCGTCAAGCGGGGGCCGAGATAAAAGGGGGGTCCCAAAACGCGTTTTCCCCATGTTAATTTTCATAGGGCGGTCGACCTCACTTTTACCTGAACGGCTGAATGGATTTACACCAAATTTGGCAAAATTGTAGGGACTGGTAGCCCGATGTGCCTTTGCTATGTCTCAAGATATGTGCTCCAGTGGATTTTGAGTAATTTAGGTTCAAAAAAATATATATATCTGTAAGCGTGCCCCGGTACGCGCTCCGGGGAGCGCTTCGGGCGCGACACGCGACTTGCGCGCAGAAAGCTGATTGGTTCTTGAGTGTCTGTAAACATTCAAAACAGTCCGGAGCGGCCGCCATCTTGTGTCTCGGTAGGAACGAGACACAAGAGGTGGGCAAAACAAAGGGGGAATTGACCATAAGGGGGCAGAGTAGACCACCCCTGACCCCCTAGGTTTGATGTGGGGGCTATAAAAGGGTCCCGCTTTGCGTGGGGGGAGCGCCTGGTACGGGCACCGGGGAGCGCACCGGGGAGAAAAGAGAATGGCAGAGTTTAAAAATTTAAGTCATTTTATATAAATGGGAGGTAGTTCTGAAAAGAACTGTTTTTTTTTTCTTTTTATTGTTTTATATATTTTTTTTTTCTGAACATTTTTTGTTTTTTTTGTTTTTTATTAACTTTTTTTTTAGGGAAGAAAAAAAAACTGGGAATTAACAGTGGCTCAACAGGAGCAAAAAAGAAAAAAAAAAGCTACTGCTTTCTTTTTTTGCTGCAGTGGTGGTTGTCTATAGCATCATTAATGAGGGAAATACTTAGTTGCCCGTAGGTGATGGTCTTTCCACAATAAATGCAGACCATCTTATATCCACCAAATTTCTTTTGTATGTTTGGCACTATTTTGCGCCCTTCTGGTGCTGCAAAAGAAATTTCACCTGTGGAGGTGCTGGCTTGATGATCTCTCTTCTTCTGAACCATGTCCCGTACCTCAGCCTGTGCCAAATTGTTAGGATGCCATCTCTCCATGTGGCGGATCATTGTATAATTCCCAAAGGAATACTTTTTATTTGGGTTGCCCCTGGAGAGGACTTTGTCGCAAATCAAACAAGTGACATGTTGGGCATTCACTTTTTTTTGCCCAGCAGGGATGGAGAAGTACTCCCATATAAAATGCACTTTCACATGCCTTTCCCTAGGTTCTTCCCGCAAGAATCTCCTAGGCTGTTCTTCCTCATCATCTTCTTCCTCCTCTTCTTCAACTCCTGGAAGGATCTGGGGTGGTGGACCTTCCTTTCTGGGTGGTGGTGGTGGTTGTGGGGATGCACCGGCTGCAGCTACTACTGAAGCCATTTCTCTGCTCACAAATAGCTCTTGCTCTCTCAAAGAAGAAAGTAAGAATGAGGAAAAAAGGAGGGGGCTTTCATCATTTGGAGAAAAAAAAAGTTGATAACCAATAAAAAGTGTTATTTTGAGGTCACATGTCTTGCGCGCTTACGTTACGCGCTCCGGCGCGCTTACGTTTCGCGCTCCAGGTTGCGCCACGGAGCGCTTCTGTGTGCGTTTATGCAGCGCGCTTAAAGAACGCATCACGCGGTTACGTGATACGTCACGCTTACGCGGCGCGTCACGATGTTGTTTTCGTTCGCGGCAATTGCGCTGACGGGGCACTCACTGTTACGCGCACCGGGGCGCTAAACAGAGTTGCGCTCACCGGTGCACTGCCCGGTGCGCGTAACGGGAGCGCACCGGTGCAAAATTAAAAAAAAATGTAAACATAAAAAAAATGGTATTTAATGAAAAAAAAAAACATTATTCTTTTTAATGAAGTATCTATTTTACAGCTATAGATATTTGCTATTAAAAAACCATTGAAATTGACAGAAAAAACCATAGGTTTGAGACCATATATAGTTAGGTGAATATTTTAATCATACAAAACCAATGAAATTCCCATATATAGTTAGTTGCACTAACTTTATATTTCGGGCACTCGCAGTCCACCGCTGATGATGTCACATATTACATCATTCATGACTTGGTCAGTGACATTACTGATGACATTACTGATGACATCTCAAATGACATCACTGATGACATCACTGATGACATTTCAAATGACATCACTGATGACATCACTGATGACATCTCATTTCACATCATTGATCACATCACTGATGACATCATTCTTGTGCTAATACGATGAACCTCTTCAGACTCTAATATAACCTTAGATACACTCAGTGTATACAGATACTCACACACTGTCACTCATCCATGGAGTTACTCACACACCTAATCAGTCATGCAAAGAATCAATCTCACCTCCATTTCCTCAACTATACAGTTATACACACCTTACTTATTCAAACATATACTAACACATGTTTACTCTCTTATACAATCCCTGATACAAGTTCACAATGATCCATACAGCCACTCACACATTCACTGGCTCTCATTCATAGTTATTTATATATGCCAACTCTCACATGTACTGTGTTTTACATATGTACTTACTATGACATGTAGCATTCAGAAATCCATTCACTCTTCAATACACTCATGCACACAGTCAACCGCACATGTAGCTGTTTCCACATGCACTCTTGAACTCATACACCTAGTGAATCAACTGCTCACACATCTATGCACAGAGTCACACACCTCCCAGCCACCCCTACACACACTCAATATCCCATATAAATACTTGGGCAACCAATCAATTACACATATAGCCTCTCGTATAGATAATGATCAACACATGCTGCAGTTTACACCACAACAGAAATACTGATGCACACATTCAGACAGTTTAGTCACTAACCCATGCATTTAGTAAGACACATTTATTTAATCACTCACTCATGTCATGAATGATGTAATATGTGCTAATAAAAACCTATGAAATTCACTTAAAAAAACCATAGGTTTCACACCAGTTATAGTTAGGAATTAGCATTTAGAAAACCTATTAAATTCACTGAAAAAAACCATAGGTTTGACACCAGTTATAGTTAGCTGGAAATTTTACTGACATAAAACCATTGAAATTCCCACGTTATAGTTAGTTGGACTCACTATAACTTGCGCGTGTAATGCACTGCTGATGACATCACATATTACATCACTCATGACATGGTCAGTGACATCGCTCATGACATCACTGATGACACCATCCTTGTGACAGAGTAACAGACTTCCTTTCAGTGTAATGTAACCCTTGAAACACATATTTAAAAAAAAAACTAAAATTTTCACAAAAAAAGAGATATCCATACCAGTTACAACCAATTCAGTATTATCACCATCTATATACACATTCAATCATTCATCAATAGTTCTATATAGTCACTCATACATATACTCACTCATCATATGTAGTGATACACCTATGCATCCTTTTACACACCGAAAGTCATCAAAAAGTAACTCACACACATACTCACACATGCAAATAAACTATTGAACATCCGTTTATTTGCATCCGTTTATTTCATATGATGGCCACATAAGGCGTCTTGTGGGCAAATGTTTTGGAGTACTAAAGACCCTAAATAAAACTTTAGACCTCCTCCCTTTATCGGCCAGAAGGACACTAACGCAGGCACTGGTGACCTCGCGGTTAGATTATGGAAACATTCTGTTCCTTGGGGCAACCGAGGGCAGCATAGGCCGCCTACAAGTCATACAGAATTCCGCCGCCAGACTGGTGTTAAGAAGACCCAGGAGAGCCAACTCGAAAATGGCGCTGGACGCGCTTCACTGGCTGCCTGTGAAGAAGCGTGTGCTGTTTAAGTGCCTCCTCTTCTGTCACCGAATTGTCTGGGACAGGTCACCGACATACCTAAAGGATTTAGTCAGCCGATATGAACCTACTAGGACCCTCCGTTCGGAGGGTACCGGATTGCTGACAGTCCCCAGGATTAGGAAGGCTAGAATGGGTGGACGCTCCTTTGCGCTCCAAGCAGCTCAAGAATGGAACAAACTCCCCCCTGCTCTGAGACTGGAGAGCAGTGAATTGCGGTTTAGGACTATGCTTAAAACTCATCTATACACTGCATAGATCCTGGGCTTCTATGCTGTTTCAATGATAGCTTCAGCGCGGGGACACGCCGTGATGGCGTTACTGAGCGCTCTATAAGCTCTTTATTATTATAGAGCTATACACACACTACCACCTTACCTCTAAGGAAACTTACACATACTTACTCTCTTAAATAATCACTTATAGAAAAACATACTTATTTAAACAAGAACTCTTTCAATCTCTCACTCTCACATATACTCACTTATATACATCAATACTCACATATACTAGATTAGAACAAATGTAGTTAATGATAAAGATACTAGTGTGACAGTCATTCACTCACTATCACACACATATACACACTCATCCACCCATACAGTCCTGCACATATGCTGTCTTCTAAACTCATACAAACAGTGAGTCAGTCACCAACCCATGCAGCCAATTATATACAAAATGAAACACTGATACAAACATTTAAATATTTAAACAATACTCGCTAATATATGTATTCACTAAGATACACTTAATAAGCCAGTTAACCAATCAATTTTTTTTTTTAAAAACATCCATTAAGACACTTATTTAAACATGTATTCTTCCATCGACCTTTACATATACATATATAAAACATATTTATTTTTCAGAAAGACACACATTCACTGGATGGTGTCATCAGTGATGTCATGAGTGATGTCACTGACCATGTCATGAGTGATGTAATATGTGATGTCATCAGCAGTGCATTACACGCGCAAGTTATAGTGAGTCCAACTAACTATAACGTGGGAATTTCAATGGTTTTATGTCAGTAAAATTTCCAGCTAACTATAACTGGTGTCAAACCTATGGTTTTTTCAGTGAATTTAATAGGTTTTTTAAATGCTAATTCCTAACTATAACTGGTGTGAAACCTATGGTTTTTTCAGTGAATATATATATATATATATATATATATATATATATATATATATATATATATATATATATATATATATATATATATATATATATATATATATATATATATATATATATATTCACTGAAAAAACCATAGGTTATAGGCCATATATAGTTAGGAATTAGCATTTACAAAACCTTGAAAATTCACTGAAAAAACCATAGGTTATAGACCATATATAGTTAGGAATTAGCATTTACAAAACCTTATTTTACTCGCACAAAACCATTGAAATTCGCATATATAGTTAGTTGCACTAACTATATATATCGCGCACCCGCAATCCACTGCTGATCATGTCACATATTACGTCATTCATGACATGGTCAGTGACATCACTGATGACATCACTGATGACATCTCAAATGACATCACTGACGACATTCTCAAATGACATCACTGATGACATCACTGATGACATCTCAAATGATATCACTGATGACATCTCATTTGACATTACTGATCACATCACTGATGACATCATTCATGTGATAATACGATGAACCTCTTCAGACTCTAATATAACCTTAGATACACTCAGTGTAAACAGACACTCACAGACTGTCACTCATCCATGGAGCTACTCACACACCTAGTCAGTCATGCAAAGAATCAATCACACCTCCATTTCCTCAACTATACAGTTATACACACCTTACTTATTCAAACATATACTAACACATATTTACTCTCTTATACAATCCCTGATACAAGTTCACAATGATTCATACAGCCACTCACACATTCACTGGCTCTTATGCACAGTTATTTATATATGTCAACTCTCACATGTACTGTGTTTGGGAAGGGATGCGGTACTAGAATAAGTCCTTGCCCCATCCCCATAGCTGAAGAGGTATGGACCACTTATATTCGGGAGCTCTATGCAGGGAACGGTACTTCAGGTGAAGATAGTGTTCCCGATGTAATGCCTGAAGGACTGATTAACTATCCTACAGAGGAAACAATTGAAATGGCCATAAAGAATATGCGCTCCTCTGGTGCAATGGGTCCTGACGAACTCCCTATGACGGTTCTGAAGCAGGAACCCTCGATGTGGAGTAAAATCCTTTACCCATTGTTTAATGCCTGTTTTGTTTCTAAAACGGTACCTGCTTCCTGGAGGGGAAGCATTCTGGTCCCTATTTTTAAGAAGGGAACTAGGGATAGCCCCAGTAATTATCGTTTGATAGCCCTCCTCGACTCTATCGGAAAGGTTTTTGCGAAATGTCTCTTAAATTTTCTTTCCGACTGGGTCGAGGAGAACAATATTCTGCCACTTGAACAAACTGGCTTCCGTAGGGGGCATGGTACTTTAGATAACCTCACCACCCTACATGTGGTAACTGATAAATACGTACAGGTGAGAGGGGGGGTGGTGTACGCTGCTTTTATTGATTTCTCCACAGCGTTCGATAAAGTGGACCGTAGAACGCTGTGGAGAAAATTAGCAGCTCTTGGTGTCCCACCCTACCTATTAGAGCTTGTTCGTACACTCCATACAGAGACTTGGTGTAGTGTTTTGCAAGGGGGCGAAAGGGGTCTCTCCCACCAAATTCCTTCTCTGAACGGCCTTAAACAAGGCTGTTTATTGGCTCCTCTTTTGTTTTCCTTGTATACTGTAGACCTGCCTGTTGCCTTGTCTGTTAGTGAGGGTATTGCACCAGTGATTGGGGGGACCCCTATATCATGTTTGATGTATGCCGATGACGTTCTTATTTTAGATTTGACTCCTAAAGGCCTTGCAAATCGGCTGCAAGCCCTTCATGTTTTTGCTGTTTCCCATCGCATGAAGATTAACATATCTAAAATCAAAATTATGTGCATAGCCGGGAAAAAGAAGTACTGATCTGAAAATTATGGATGGTATATCGGTGGCCAAAAACTGGAGGTTGTTAAATCTTACACTTTCTTGGGGAAAATTATTGCGGCTAACCTGAGTGAGAGGCCTCATATTGAGCATAGTTCACGCAAAGCCCTCGCCCATGGCAAAGGTTTAAATTCCCTCTATCATGCCACCGGAAAAAGGCATTTTGCCTGCTTACTGGAGGTGTATAGGGCTAAGATTCCCGCTACGATACTATATGGTATTGAACTTAAATTACTGGGACTTTTGTCATAAGATTGAAGGGAAAATCTTAAGATCCCTATCTTCCCTAAATACCGCGTGCTCTTTGGCCGCTTGTAGGCTTGATTTCGGCCTCAGGAGCAGCTGGGTACAGGGACTATGTGCCCTAGTAAGATGGGTGGCCTGTCTGGCTAGAGCTGAACTGGGGACGATGAGAGCCCTCCTTAAAAATGAACTATTGGGTAAATTGAGCTGTAACTCTTCTAAAGTTAGATGAAAGCGTGTTGTTTTTGCAATCTCCTTCACAGTTAAAATTCTTATTAAAACAGGCTTCGTGGGAACTATGCTTTCAGTCAGATAAGAACATAATACAAGAAAAAAGGGGTGTCGACCTTCTCCTTAATTCTTACTCTATTAAGTTGGCCCAACCCTATGCCACATGGAATTTGCCGCATGGTATTCGTAGATTATGGTTTCTTTTACGTTATGATCTACTACCTCTGAATCTACTTTTATCCAAATGGTACGGATCTTCTCCTATGTGCAATTTGTGTAACCTGAGTATTCAGGACCGTATGCATGTCTTGTTGATCTGCCCTGCACTCCGTACATTGCGACTTAGATGGTTAAAACCTATTTGTCTCCGTCTTGGTATTTCCAATCTGAACATCTTTCTCCAATCACTATATTGGCCTCCTAATGAAATGTTTTGTTTCTATATTTTTATTTTTTTTTAAAGGTTTTTTAGCTATTTATTAATATGTTACTGGAGATGTTTGACATTGCTTCCGGTTGTGGATTTGTCACCTTATGTTATTTTTATCTAAATGTGTTATTGATTGTCATTCTTTGCTATGTATTTGTTTCTCTTATTATTGTGAATTTTATGTGGTCCTCGTTGAGAGCCAAAACATAATAAAATAAAAATAAAATAAATACTGTGTTTTACTTTGACATGTAGCACTGAGATATCCATTCACTCACCAATACACTCATGCACACAGTCAACCGCCCATAGAGCGATTTTCCACATGCACTTTTGAACCTATACATCTAGTGAATCAACTGCTCACACATCTATGCACAGAGTCATACACCTCCCAGCCACCCACACACACACTCAGTCTCCCATACAAATACTTGGGCAACCAATCAATAACCCATATAGTTACTCATATAGCTACTGATCAACACATGCAGCAGTTTACAGAACAACAGACATAATGATGCACAAATTAAGACAGTTTAGTCACTAACCCATGCACTCAGTGAGACATATTTAATCACTCACTCATACAGTCAGTCATGCACCTACTAAATCCTTCATCCAGACACTTATACATCCACTCATTCTTCAATATGTAAGACATATTTTAACTTTACAGAAACATACAGTCACTGGATGTTGTCATCAGTGATGTCATCAGTGATGTCATTTGAGATGTCATCAGTGATGTCATCAGTGATGTCACTGACCATGTCATGAATGATGTAATATGTGACATGATCAGCAGTGGATTGCGGGTGCGCGATATATAGTTAGTGCAACTAACTATATATGCGAATTTCAATGGTTTTGTGTGAGTAAAATAAGGTTTTGTAAATGCTAATTCCTAACTATATATGGTCTATAACCTATGGTTTTTTAGTGAATTTTCAAGGTTTTGTAAATGCTAATTCCTAACTATATATGGTCTATAACCTATGGTTTTTTCAGTGAATTTCAATGGTTTGTTATTAGCAAATATCAAAAGCTGTAAAATGTATTCTTCTTTTAAAGGAAAAATATATTTTATATGTATTTAATATAATTTTTTTAAGTATATACATTTTTTGAGGGAACAAATTTATCAACTATCATGCTGAAGAAGAGTGTGGGGAAAAAAACCAAAGAGGAGGACTAAGAGGAAAGAACAATCAGTTCAAAAATACAATTGCCTTAAAGCATGAAGTGCTTTTCCACACATTTACATTTAAATAACCCATATTAGAACATACAAAATATCTACAGAGGAGACGGTGTACATTGAATTTTAGACTCTTCATTGGTACCTACATGTTGGTACTTACATCACCCACACAACACAACAGCTCTATTCAGAGCTACCCTACCTCAAAGCACTCTAAAATATTATTTTACTATTTCCCTTGGTTTTCCCCTTGTTACGCTTTCCGGAACGCTACCCGGTGCGCGGACCGGGCGCTAACCGTGCGAAAATTTGAAAAAAAGGTGGTTTTTTGTTACATATATGGGCCTCCTCAGCCACCCTCAGAAAACCTAGGGGGTCAGGATATGTCTCCCGTGCCCCCTTATACCCATTCCCAACATTGTTTATCCTCCATCTTGTGACTAAATTCGTCCAAAACACAAGATGGCGGACTCCCGTTACGCTACCGGTGAGCTACCCGGTTCGCGTACCGGGTAGCGCTCCCACCGCAAAAAATCGAAAAAAAAAAATATTTTATTTTTTTGCCCCGCGGGGCCCTTTAATAGCCCCCACATCAATCCTAGGGGGTCAGGAGGGGTCTACCTTGCCCCTTTCATTCATTTCCCCCTTCGTTTATTTCCACCTCTTGTCTCTCGATCCTACCGAGAGACAAGATGGCGGCTGCTCCATACTGTTTAGAATGTTGAGAGTCACCGGAGAGCCAATCCGCTTCTCCTCGCAAAGTTCCGTTACGCGTCTGGTACGCGATCCGGGGCGCTAACCGGGACGCTGTCACAGATATATATATTTTTTTGAACGTTAATTTCTCAAAATCCACTGGAGCACATATCTTGAGACCTAGCAAAGGCACATCGGGCAAACAGTCTCTACAATTTTGCCAAGTTTCATAGAAATCCATTCAGCCGTTCGAGCTAAAAGTGAGTCCAACCGCCCTATGGAAAACTCAATGTTAAAAACACGTTTTGGGACCCCCTTTTTTCTCGACCCCCGCTTGACAAAACCCCCCCCCCAACTTTCAGGGGATGCTCGTAAACAAATTGTGCCATTTTCCTAAAAATTTCAGCCAATTCCGTCCATCAACGCCAAAGTTATTCAACATAGAATTTTCAGAAATCCCTATTCAAAAAAATCCTAACGATATATACCTACTGGCGACCGCCAGTAGGTAATATATAATATTTCTATGGCAAAATGAAACCCCTCATTTTGTTCCTTTGCAAATTAAATGTTTTAAGTGTTAACACTTTATTCCAATCAAGATGACTTCAGGTGTGCCATACTTTTGTCATAAGTAAGACTGTTAGCGCTCTAGTTTTTCTTTAGAACACTCTGGGACATTCTGTCACTGGGCTGTAGTTGGGCTACATCTGGCTGATATTTGGGCTACATTTGGTTTTTTTTTGTCTCTGGTGGCCATCTTTGGGCTACATTGGGCTACATTTGGGCTCTAACATATATATAGCCCAATGTAGCCCAATATATATTTTTCAAAGTTAATTTTCGTAAAAACCACTGGAGCATATATCTTGAGACATAGCAAAGGCACATCGGGCTACCAGTCCCTACAATTTTGCCAAGTTTTGTGGAAATCCATTCAGCCGTTCGAGCTAAAAGTGAGTCCAACCGCCTTATGGAAAACTCAATGTTAAAAACACGTTTTGGGATCCCCCTTTTTTCTCAGCCCCCGCTTGACGAAACCCCTCCAAACTGAAAATTTCAGCCAATTCCGTCCATCAACGCCAAAGTTATTCAACATAGAATTTTCAGAAATCCCTATTCAAAAAAATCCTAACTATATATACCTACTGGCGACCGCCAGTAGGTAATATATATATATATATATATATATTCCAAACACCAAAGTTGCCTGTAAATGAGGGGTCCACACAGGTTACTTGCATTTGCCACTTCTTTTAATGAGGAATTGCAGTGCAGGCAAGGTAACAAACTTCGCAATGCATAAAGTCCCGCCCGACGCGTTTCGTGCGGAGCACTTAATCATGGGCAGCAGGCTTCTGAAAGAGTTCAGTCACAGCTGATGTTTTAGCACCACTCAAATGCTTAGTCCCCGCCCAGGTGGGCGTATCCACTCGCATGGCACACTGGACTATGTAGTGCTAATGTCTTCCCAAGTGGGTCGCCAGTGACTGGACCCAATAAATCCTTGGTTTTCCCCCAGTGGGTAGCGTTGAAACATCTCCTCAGCTGGCAATGCCGTTCAAAATTTCATCATTGGGCTTCACCTGCTCCCAAGGCTATCATGCCGCGTGGCGCCACAGCGGGGCTGTACTGCGGTCCAGCGGGACCTCCCTCGCGGCTCAGACTGCGCCGCAATAGATTCCAAACACCAAAGTTGCCTGTAAACGAGGGGTCCACACAGGTTACTTGCATTTGCCACTTCTTTTAATGAGGAATTGCAGTGCAGGCAAGGAAACGAACTTCGCAATGCATAATGTCCCGCCCGACGCGTTTCGTGCGGAGCACTTAATCATGGGCAGCAGGCTTCTGAAAGAGTTCAGTCACAGCTGATGTTTTAGCACCACTCAAATGCTTAGTCCCCGCCCAGGTGGGCGTATCCACTCGCATGGCACACTGGACTATGTAGTGCTAATGTCTTCCCAGGTGGGTCGCCAGTGACTGGACCCAATAAATCCTTGGTTTTCCCCCAGTGGGTAGCGTTGAAACATCTCCTCAGCTGGCAATGCCGTTCAAAATTTCATCATTGGGCTTCACCTGCTCCCAAGGCTATCACGCCGCTTGGCGCCACAGCGGGGCTGTACTGCGGTACAGCGGGACCTCCCTCGCGGCTCAGACTGCGCCGCAATAGATTCCAAACAACCAAAGTTGCCTGTAAATGTGGGGTCCACACAGGTTACTTGCATTTGCCACTTCTTTTAATGAGGAATTGCAGTGCAGGCAAGGAAATGAACTTCGCAATGCATAATGTCCCGCCCGACGCGTTTCGTGCGGAGCACTTAATCATGGGCAGCAGGCTTCTGAAAGAGTTCAGTCACAGCTGATGTTTTAGCACCACTCAAATGCTTAGTCCCCGCCCAGGTGGGCGTATCCACTCGCATGGCACACTGGACTATGTAGTGCTAATGTCTTCCCAAGTGGGTCGCCAGTGACTGGACCCAATAAATACTTGGTTTTCCCCCAGTGGGTAGCGTTGAAACATCTCCTCAGCTCTTAAGGCCGTTCAAAATTTCATCATTGGGCTTCACCTGCTCCCAAGGCTATCACGCCGCGTGGCGCCACAGCGGGGCTGTACTGCGGTACAGCGGGACCTCCCTCGCGGCTCAGACTGCGCCGCAATAGATTCCAAACACCAAAGTTGCCTGTAAATGAGGGGTCCACACAGGTTACTTGCATTTGCCACTTCTTTTAATGAGAAATTGCAGTGCAGGCAAGGAAACGAACTTCGCAATGCATAAAGTCCCGCCCGACGTGTTTCGTGCGGAGCACTTAATCATGGGCAGCAGGCTTCTGGAAGAGTTCAGTCACAGCTGATGTTGTAGCACCACTCAAATGCTTAGTCCCCGCCCAGGTGGGCGTATCCACTCGCATGGCACACTGGACTATGTAGTGCTGATGTCTTCCCAAGTGGGTCGCCAGTGACTGGACCCAATAAATCCTTGGTTTTCCCCCAGTGGGTAGCGTTGAAACATCTCCTCAGCTGGCAATGCCGTTCAAAATTTCATCATTGGGTTTCACCTGCTCCCAAGGCTATCATGCCGTGTGGCCCCACAGCGGGGCTGTACTGCGGTACAGCGGGACCTCCCTCGTGGCTCAGACTGCGCCACAATAGATTCCAAACACCAAAGTTGCCTGTAAATGAGGGGTCCACACAGGTTACTTGCATTTGCCACTTCTTTTAATGAGGAATTGCAGTGCAGGTCAGCTGTGACTGAACTCTTTCAGAAGCCTGCTGCCCATGATTAAGTGCTCCGCACGAAACGCGTCGGGCGGGACTTTATGCATTGCGAAGTTCGTTTCCTTGCCTGCACTGCAATTCCTCATTAAAAGAAGTGGCAAATGCAAGTAACCTGTGTGGACCCCTCATTTACAGGCAACTTTGGTGTTTGGAATATATATATATATATATATTCAATGAAAAAACCATAGGTTATAGGCCATATATAGTTAGGAATTAGCATTTACAAAACCTTATTTTACTCGCATAAAACCATTGAAATTCCATATATAGTTAGCTAACTATAAGCGCTAACTATATATCGCGCACCCGCAATCCACTGCTGATGATGTCACATATTACATCATTCATGACATGGTCAGTGACATCACTGATGACATCACTGATCACAACATCCAGTGATTGTATGTGTCTGTAAAGTTTAAATATGTTTCACATATTGAAGAATGAGTGGATGTATAAGTGTCTGGATGAAGAATTTAGTAGGTGCATGACTGACTGTATGAGTGAGTGATTAAATGTGTCTCACTGAGTACATGGGTTAGTGACTAAACTGTCTTAATTCGTGCATCAGTATGTTTGATGTTGTGTAAGCTGCTGCATGTGTTGATCAGTAGCTATAAGAGTGGCCATATGGGTTATTGATTGGTTGCCCAAATATTTGAATGGGAGGCTGAGTGTGTGTATGGGTGGCTGGGAGGTGCGTGACTCTGTGCATAGATGTGTAAGCTGTTGATTCACTAGGAGTATGAGTTCAAGAGTGCATGTGGAAACAGCTATATGGGCGGTTGACTGTGCATGGGTGTGTTGGTGAGTGAATGGATTTCTCATTGCTACATGTGCAAGTAAGTACGTATGAATAAAACACAATACATGTGAGAGTTGAGATATATAAATAACTGAACATAAGAGCCAGTGAATGTGTGAGTGGCTGTAT